>NW_028120507.1:90000-91603 GCF_965178545.1 Coloeus monedula
GGGTTAGGGTTAGGGTTAGGGTTAGGGTTAGGGTTAGGGTTAGGGTTAGGGTTAGGGTTAGGGTTAGGGTTAGGGTTAGGGTTAGGGTTAGGGTTAGGGTTAGGGTTAGGGTTAGGGTTAGGGTTAGGGTTAGGGTTAGGGTTAGGGTTAGGGTTAGGGTTAGGGTTAGGGTTAGGGTTAGGGTTAGGGTTAGGGTTAGGGTTAGGTTAGGGTTAGGGTTAGGGTTAGGGTTAGGGTTAGGGTTAGGGTTAGGGTTAGGGTTAGGGTTAGGGTTAGGGTTAGGGTTAGGGTTAGGGTTAGGGTTAGGGTTAGGGTTAGGGTTAGGGTTAGGGTTAGGGTTAGGGTTAGGGTTAGGGTTAGGGTTAGGGTTAGGGTTAGGGTTAGGGTTAGGGTTAGGGTTAGGGTTAGGGTTAGGGTTAGGGTTAGGGTTAGGGTTAGGGTTAGGGTTAGGGTTAGGGTTAGGGTTAGGGTTAGGGTTAGGGTTAGGGTTAGGGTTAGGGTTAGGGTTAGGGTTAGGGTTAGGGTTAGGGTTAGGGTTAGGGTTAGGGTTAGGGTTAGGGTTAGGGTTAGGGTTAGGGTTAGGGTTAGGGTTAGGGTTAGGGTTAGGGTTAGGGTTAGGGTTAGGGTTAGGGTTAGGGTTAGGGTTAGGGTTAGGGTTAGGGTTAGGGTTAGGGTTAGGGTTAGGGTTAGGGTTAGGGTTAGGGTTAGGGTTAGGGTTAGGGTTAGGGTTAGGGTTAGGGTTAGGGTTAGGGTTAGGGTTAGGGTTAGGTTAGGGTTAGGGTTAGGGTTAGGGTTAGGGTTAGGGTTAGGGTTAGGGTTAGGGTTAGGTTAGGGTTAGGTTAGGGTTAGGGTTAGGGTTAGGGTTAGGGTTAGGGTTAGGGTTAGGGTTAGGGTTAGGGTTAGGGTTAGGGTTAGGGTTAGGGTTAGGGTTAGGGTTAGGGTTAGGGTTAGGGTTAGGGTTAGGGTTAGGGTTAGGGTTAGGGTTAGGGTTAGGGTTAGGGTTAGGGTTAGGGTTAGGGTTAGGGTTAGGGTTAGGGTTAGGGTTAGGGTTAGGGTTAGGGTTAGGGTTAGGTTAGGGTTAGGGTTAGGGTTAGGGTTAGGGTTAGGGTTAGGGTTAGGGTTAGGGTTAGGGTTAGGGTTAGGGGTTAGGGTTAGGGTTAGGGTTAGGGTTAGGGGTTAGGGTTAGGGTTAGGGTTAGGGTTAGGGTTAGGGTTAGGGTTAGGGTTAGGGTTAGGGTTAGGGTTAGGGTTAGGGTTAGGGTTAGGGTTAGGGTTAGGGTTAGGGTTAGGGTTAGGGTTAGGTTAGGGTTAGGGTTAGGGTTAGGGTTAGGGTTAGGGTTAGGGTTAGGGTTAGGGTTAGGGTTAGGGTTAGGGTTAGGGTTAGGGTTAGGGTTAGGGTTAGGGTTAGGGTTAGGGTTAGGGTTAGGGTTAGGGTTAGGGTTAGGGTTAGGGTTAGGGTTAGGGTTAGGGTTAGGGTTAGGGTTAGGGTTAGGGTTAGGGTTAGGGTTAGGGTTAGGGGTTAGGGTTAGGGTTAGGGTTAGGGTTAGGGTTAGGGTTAGGGTTAGGGTTAGGGTTAGGGTTAGGGTTAGGGTTAGGGTTAGGGT
>NW_028120506.1:0-90619 GCF_965178545.1 Coloeus monedula
GGGTTACGCCTTGGGTTAGGGTTAGGGTTACGCCTAGGGTTAAGGTTGAGAAAACCACAAAGCCAAGAGCTCCAGGGACACTGATCATGCGAAAGGCAGGCCAAGTTAAGCCTGGCACATCCAAAACCTTGCTCCCTCTTCTTGTTTCTGCAAGGGTTAGGGTTAGGGTTAGGGGCTCGGGTGAGTGTTAGGGGTTAGGGTTAGGGGTTAGGGTTAGGGTTATGCCTAGGGTTAGGATTGAGAAAACCACAAAGCCAGGGGACCCAGGGACACTAACCATGCAAAAGGCCGGTCAAGTTAAGCACAGCACATCAAAACCCTGCTCCCTCTTCCTCTTTCTGCTTGGAACTCACCACAGCCCAATGCCCAGTTTCTGGCTCGGCCTAGGGTTAGGGTTAGGGTTAGCTTACGCCTAGGGTTAGGGTTGAGGAAACCACAAAGCCAGGAGCTCCAGGCGTACTCACAAAGCAAAAGGCATACCAAGGTGACCGCAGCACATCCAAAACCTTGCTCCCTCTTCTTCTTTCTGCAAGGGTTAGGGTTAGGGGCTCGGGTTTGGGTTAGGCTTAGGGGTTCGGGTTATGCCTAGGCTTAGGATTAAGAAAACCACAAAGCCAGGAGACCCAGGGACACTAACCATACAAAAGGCAGGCCAACTTAAGCATGGCATATCAAAACCTTCCTCCCTCTTCCTCTTTCTGCTCGGAACTCACCACAGACCGATGCCTGATTACTGGCTCAATCTATGGTTAGAGTTAGGTTTAGGCGTTCTCCTAGGGTTCGGCTTGAGAAAACCACAAAGCCAGGAGCTCCAGGGATACTCAGCATGCAAAAGGCATACCAAGGTGAGGAGGACACCGCCCAAACCTTGCTCCCTCTTCGTCATTCTGCTCAGAACTTGCCACAACACTCTGCCGGATTTCTGGCTCAAGGTACGGTTAGGGATAGGGTTAGGCCTTGGGTTAGGGTAAGGGTTACGCCTAGGGTTAAGGTTGAGAAAACCACGAAGCCAGGGGACCCAGGGACACTAACCATGCAAAAGGCCGGTCAAGTTAAGCACAGCACATCAAAACCTTGCTCCCTCTTTCTCTTTCTGCTCGGAACTCACCACAGCCTAAGGCCCAGTTTCTGGCTTGAGCTTGGGTTAGGGTTTGGTTTAGGGTTAGGGTTAGGGTTAGGCTTACGCCTAGGGTTAGGGTTGAGGAAACCACAAAGCCAGGAGCTCCCGGCGTACTCACCATGCAAAAGACATACCATGGTGACCGCAGCACATCCGAAACCTTGCTCCCTCTTCCTCTTTCTGCTCAGAACTCGCCACAACCCTCTGCCGGATTTCTGGCTCAAGGTAGGGTTAGTGTTAGGGTTATGCCTAGGGTTTGGGTTGAGAAAACCACAAAGCCAGGAGCTCCAGGGACACTGATCATGCGAAAGGCAGGACAAGTTACGCACGGCACATCCAAAACCTTGCTCCCTCTTCTTCTTTCTGCAAGGGTTAGGGTTAGAGTTAGGGGCTCGGTTTAGTAGGGTTAGTGTTAGGGGTTAGGGTTCGTGTTATGCCTAGGGTTAGGATTGAGAAAACCACAAAGCCAGGAGACCCAGGCACACTAACCGTATAAAAGACCTACCAAGGTGACAGCAGCATATCCAAAACCTTGCTCCCTCTTCGTCATTCTGCTCAGAACTCGCCACAGCCTAAGGCCCAGTTTCTGGCTTGAGCTAGGGTTAGGGTTAGGGTTAGGGTTAGGCTTACGCCTAGGGTTAGGGTTGAGGAAACCACAAAGCCAGGAGCTCCCGGCGTACTCACCATGCAAAAGACATACCATGGTGACCACAGCACATCCGAAACCTTCCTCCCTCTTCCTCTTTCTGCTCAGAACTCGCCACAACCCTCTGCCGGATTTCTGGCTCAAGGTAGGGTTAGGGTTATGCCTAGGGTTTGGGTTGAGAAAACCACAAAGCCAGGAGCTCCAGGGACACTGATCATGCGAAAGGCAGGACAAGTTACGCACGGCACATCCAAAACCTTGCTCCCTCTTCTTCTTTCTGCAAGGGTTAGGGTTAGAGTTAGGGGCTCGGGTTTGGGTTAGGCTTAGGGGTTAGGGTTCGGGTTATGCCTGGGGTTAGGATTGAGAAAACCACAAAGCCAGGAAACCCAGGGACACTAACCATGTAAAAGGCAGGCCAGCTTAAGCATGGCATATCAAAACCTTCCTCCCTCTTCCTCTTTCTGCGCGGAACTCACCATAGCCCGATGACCGATTAGTGGCTCAATCTACGGTTAGGGTTAGGGTTAGGCGTTCTCCTAGGGTTAGGGTTGAGGAAACCACAAAGCCAGGAGCTCCAGGGATACTCAGCATGCAAAAGGCATACCAAGGTGAGGAGGACACAGCCCAAACCTTGCTCCCTCTTTGTCATTCTGCTCAGAATTGCCACAACCCTCTGCCGGATTTCTGGCTCAAGGTAGGGTTAGGGATAGGGTTACGCCTTGGGTTAGGGTTAGGGTTACGCCTAGGGTTAAGGTTGAGAAAACCACAAAGCCAGGAGCTCCAGGGACACTGATCATGTGAAAGGCAGGCCAAGTTAAGCACGGCACACCCAAAACCTTGCTCCCTCTTCTTCTTTCTGCAAGGGTAAGGGTTAGGGTTAGGGGCTCGGTATAGGGTTAGGGTTAGGGGTTAGGGTTAGGGTTATGCCTAGGGTTAGGATTGAGAAAACCACAAAGCCAGGGGACCCAGGGACACTAACCATGCAAAAGGCCGGTCAAGTTAAGCACAGCACATCAAAACCCTGCTCCCTCTTCCTCTTTCTGCTTGGAACTCACCACAGCCCAATGCCCAGTTTCTGGCTCGGCCTAGGGTTAGGGTTAGGGTTTGGTTTAGGGTTAGGGTTAGGGTTAGCTTACGCCTAGGGTTAGGGTTGAGGAAACCACAAAGCCAGGAGCTCCAGGCGTACTCACAAAGCAAAAGGCATACCAAGGTGACCGCAGCACATCCAAAACCTTGCTCCCTCTTCTTCTTTCTGCAAGGGTTAGGGTTAGGGGCTCGGGTTTGGGTTAGGCTTAGGGGTTCGGGTTATGCCTAGGCTTAGGATTAAGAAAACCACAAAGCCAGGAGACCCAGGGACACTAACCATACAAAAGGCAGGCCAACTTAAGCATGGCATATCAAAACCTTCCTCCCTCTTCCTCTTTCTGCTCGGAACTCACCACAGACCGATGCCTGATTACTGGCTCAATCTATGGTTAGAGTTAGGTTTAGGCGTTCTCCTAGGGTTCGGCTTGAGAAAACCACAAAGTCAGGAGCTCCAGGGATACTCAGCATGCAAAAGGCATACCAAGGTGAGGAGGACACCGCCCAAACCTTGCTCCCTCTTCGTCATTCTGCTCAGAACTTGCCACAACACTCTGCCGGATTTCTGGCTCAAGGTACGGTTAGGGATAGGGTTAGGCCTTGGGTTAGGGTAAGGGTTACGCCTAGGGTTAAGGTTGAGAAAACCACGAAGCCAGGGGACCCAGGGACACTAACCATGCAAAAGGCCGGTCAAGTTAAGCACAGCACATCAAAACCTTGCTCCCTCTTTCTCTTTCTGCTCGGAACTCACCACAGCCTAAGGCCCAGTTTCTGGCTTGAGCTTGGGTTAGGGTTTGGTTTAGGGTTAGGGTTAGGGTTAGGCTTACGCCTAGGGTTAGGGTTGAGGAAACCACAAAGCCAGGAGCTCCCGGCGTACTCACCATGCAAAAGACATACCATGGTGACCGCAGCACATCCGAAACCTTGCTCCCTCTTCCTCTTTCTGCTCAGAACTCGCCACAACCCTCTGCCGGATTTCTGGCTCAAGGTAGGGTTAGTGTTAGGGTTATGCCTAGGGTTTGGGTTGAGAAAACCACAAAGCCAGGAGCTCCAGGGACACTGATCATGCGAAAGGCAGGACAAGTTACGCACGGCACATCCAAAACCTTGCTCCCTCTTCTTCTTTCTGCAAGGGTTAGGGTTAGAGTTAGGGGCTCGGTTTAGTAGGGTTAGTGTTAGGGGTTAGGGTTCGTGTTATGCCTAGGGTTAGGATTGAGAAAACCACAAAGCCAGGAGACCCAGGCACACTAACCGTATAAAAGACCTACCAAGGTGACAGCAGCATATCCAAAACCTTGCTCCCTCTTCGTCATTCTGCTCAGAACTCGCCACAGCCTAAGGCCCAGTTTCTGGCTTGAGCTAGGGTTAGGGTTAGGGTTAGGGTTAGGCTTACGCCTAGGGTTAGGGTTGAGGAAACCACAAAGCCAGGAGCTCCCGGCGTACTCACCATGCAAAAGACATACCATGGTGACCACAGCACATCCGAAACCTTCCTCCCTCTTCCTCTTTCTGCTCAGAACTCGCCACAACCCTCTGCCGGATTTCTGGCTCAAGGTAGGGTTAGGGTTATGCCTAGGGTTTGGGTTGAGAAAACCACAAAGCCAGGAGCTCCAGGGACACTGATCATGCGAAAGGCAGGACAAGTTACGCACGGCACATCCAAAACCTTGCTCCCTCTTCTTCTTTCTGCAAGGGTTAGGGTTAGAGTTAGGGGCTCGGGTTTGGGTTAGGCTTAGGGGTTAGGGTTCGGGTTATGCCTGGGGTTAGGATTGAGAAAACCACAAAGCCAGGAAACCCAGGGACACTAACCATGTAAAAGGCAGGCCAGCTTAAGCATGGCATATCAAAACCTTCCTCCCTCTTCCTCTTTCTGCGCGGAACTCACCATAGCCCGATGACCGATTAGTGGCTCAATCTACGGTTAGGGTTAGGGTTAGGCGTTCTCCTAGGGTTAGGGTTGAGGAAACCACAAAGCCAGGAGCTCCAGGGATACTCAGCATGCAAAAGGCATACCAAGGTGAGGAGGACACAGCCCAAACCTTGCTCCCTCTTTGTCATTCTGCTCAGAATTGCCACAACCCTCTGCCGGATTTCTGGCTCAAGGTAGGGTTAGGGATAGGGTTACGCCTTGGGTTAGGGTTAGGGTTACGCCTAGGGTTAAGGTTGAGAAAACCACAAAGCCAGGAGCTCCAGGGACACTGATCATGTGAAAGGCAGGCCAAGTTAAGCACGGCACACCCAAAACCTTGCTCCCTCTTCTTCTTTCTGCAAGGGTAAGGGTTAGGGTTAGGGGCTCGGTATAGGGTTAGGGTTAGGGGTTAGGGTTAGGGTTATGCCTAGGGTTAGGATTGAGAAAACCACAAAGCCAGGGGACCCAGGGACACTAACCATGCAAAAGGCCGGTCAAGTTAAGCACAGCACATCAAAACCCTGCTCCCTCTTCCTCTTTCTGCTTGGAACTCACCACAGCCCAATGCCCAGTTTCTGGCTCGGCCTAGGGTTAGGGTTAGGGTTTGGTTTAGGGTTAGGGTTAGGGTTAGCTTACGCCTAGGGTTAGGGTTGAGGAAACCACAAAGCCAGGAGCTCCAGGCGTACTCACAAAGCAAAAGGCATACCAAGGTGACCGCAGCACATCCAAAACCTTGCTCCCTCTTCTTCTTTCTGCAAGGGTTAGGGTTAGGGGCTCGGGTTTGGGTTAGGCTTAGGGGTTCGGGTTATGCCTAGGCTTAGGATTAAGAAAACCACAAAGCCAGGAGACCCAGGGACACTAACCATACAAAAGGCAGGCCAACTTAAGCATGGCATATCAAAACCTTCCTCCCTCTTCCTCTTTCTGCTCGGAACTCACCACAGACCGATGCCTGATTACTGGCTCAATCTATGGTTAGAGTTAGGTTTAGGCGTTCTCCTAGGGTTCGGCTTGAGAAAACCACAAAGCCAGGAGCTCCAGGGATACTCAGCATGCAAAAGGCATACCAAGGTGAGGAGGACACCGCCCAAACCTTGCTCCCTCTTCGTCATTCTGCTCAGAACTTGCCACAACACTCTGCCGGATTTCTGGCTCAAGGTACGGTTAGGGATAGGGTTAGGCCTTGGGTTAGGGTAAGGGTTACGCCTAGGGTTAAGGTTGAGAAAACCACGAAGCCAGGGGACCCAGGGACACTAACCATGCAAAAGGCCGGTCAAGTTAAGCACAGCACATCAAAACCTTGCTCCCTCTTTCTCTTTCTGCTCGGAACTCACCACAGCCTAAGGCCCAGTTTCTGGCTTGAGCTTGGGTTAGGGTTTGGTTTAGGGTTAGGGTTAGGGTTAGGCTTACGCCTAGGGTTAGGGTTGAGGAAACCACAAAGCCAGGAGCTCCCGGCGTACTCACCATGCAAAAGACATACCATGGTGACCGCAGCACATCCGAAACCTTGCTCCCTCTTCCTCTTTCTGCTCAGAACTCGCCACAACCCTCTGCCGGATTTCTGGCTCAAGGTAGGGTTAGTGTTAGGGTTATGCCTAGGGTTTGGGTTGAGAAAACCACAAAGCCAGGAGCTCCAGGGACACTGATCATGCGAAAGGCAGGACAAGTTACGCACGGCACATCCAAAACCTTGCTCCCTCTTCTTCTTTCTGCAAGGGTTAGGGTTAGAGTTAGGGGCTCGGTTTAGTAGGGTTAGTGTTAGGGGTTAGGGTTCGTGTTATGCCTAGGGTTAGGATTGAGAAAACCACAAAGCCAGGAGACCCAGGCACACTAACCGTATAAAAGACCTACCAAGGTGACAGCAGCATATCCAAAACCTTGCTCCCTCTTCGTCATTCTGCTCAGAACTCGCCACAGCCTAAGGCCCAGTTTCTGGCTTGAGCTAGGGTTAGGGTTAGGGTTAGGGTTAGGCTTACGCCTAGGGTTAGGGTTGAGGAAACCACAAAGCCAGGAGCTCCCGGCGTACTCACCATGCAAAAGACATACCATGGTGACCACAGCACATCCGAAACCTTCCTCCCTCTTCCTCTTTCTGCTCAGAACTCGCCACAACCCTCTGCCGGATTTCTAGCTCAAGGTAGGGTTAGGGTTATGCCTAGGGTTTGGGTTGAGAAAACCACAAAGCCAGGAGCTCCAGGGACACTGATCATGCGAAAGGCAGGACAAGTTACGCACGGCACATCCAAAACCTTGCTCCCTCTTCTTCTTTCTGCAAGGGTTAGGGTTAGGGTTAGGGGCTCGGGTTTGGGTTAGGCTTAGGGGTTAGGGTTCGGGTTATGCCTGGGGTTAGGATTGAGAAAACCACAAAGCCAGGAAACCCAGGGACACTAACCATGTAAAAGGCAGGCCAGCTTAAGCATGGCATATCAAAACCTTCCTCCCTCTTCCTCTTTCTGCGCGGAACTCACCATAGCCCGATGACCGATTAGTGGCTCAATCTACGGTTAGGGTTAGGGTTAGGCGTTCTCCTAGGGTTAGGGTTGAGGAAACCACAAAGCCAGGAGCTCCAGGGATACTCAGCATGCAAAAGGCATACCAAGGTGAGGAGGACACAGCCCAAACCTTGCTCCCTCTTTGTCATTCTGCTCAGAATTGCCACAACCCTCTGCCGGATTTCTGGCTCAAGGTAGGGTTAGGGATAGGGTTACGCCTTGGGTTAGGGTTAGGGTTACGCCTAGGGTTAAGGTTGAGAAAACCACAAAGCCAGGAGCTCCAGGGACACTGATCATGTGAAAGGCAGGCCAAGTTAAGCACGGCACACCCAAAACCTTGCTCCCTCTTCTTCTTTCTGCAAGGGTAAGGGTTAGGGTTAGGGGCTCGGTATAGGGTTAGGGTTAGGGGTTAGGGTTAGGGTTATGCCTAGGGTTAGGATTGAGAAAACCACAAAGCCAGGGGACCCAGGGACACTAACCATGCAAAAGGCCGGTCAAGTTAAGCACAGCACATCAAAACCCTGCTCCCTCTTCCTCTTTCTGCTCGGAACTCACCACAGCCCAATGCCCGATTACTGCCTCAGTCTAGGGTTAGGCTTAGGGCTAGGGTTAGGGTTATGCCTAGGGTTAGGGTTCACAAAACCACAAAGCCAGGAGCTCCAGGGATACTCCCCATGCAAAAGGCAGGCCAAGTTGAGCGTAGCACATCCAAATCCCCTCTCCCTCTTTGTCATTCTCCTCGGAACTCACCACAGCCCAATGCCCGATTACTGCCTCAGTCTAGGGTTAGGCTTAGGGCTAGGGTTAGGGTTATGCCTAGGGTTAGGGTTCACAAAACCACAAAGCCAGGAGCTCCAGGGATACTCACCATGCAAAAGGCAGGCCAAGTTGAGCGTAGCACATCCAAATCCCCTCTCCCTCTTTGTCATTCTGCTCGGAACTCACCACAGCCCAATGCCCGATTTCTGGCTCAGTCTAGGGTTAGGCTTAGGGCTAGGGTTAGGGTTATGCTTAGGGTTAGGGTTCAGAAAACCACAAAGCCAGGAGCTCCAGGGATACTCACCATGCAAAAGGCAGGCCAAGTTGAGCGTAGCACATCCAAATCCCCTCTCCCTCTTCGTCATTCTGCTCGGAACTCCCCACAGCCCAATGCCCGATTTCTGCCTCAGTCTAGGGTTCGGCTTGGGGCTAGGGTTAGGGTTATGCCTAGGGTTAGGGTTCACAAAACCACAAAGCCAGGAGCTCCAGGGATACTCCCCATGCAAAAGGCAGGCCAAGTTGAGCGTAGCACATCCAAATCCCCTCTCCCTCTTCCTCATTCTGCTCGGAACTCACCACAGCCCCATGCCCGATTTCTGCCTCAGTCTAGGGTTAGGTTTAGGGCTAGGGTTAGGGTTATGCCTAGGGTTAGGGTTCAGAAAACCACAAAGCCAGGAGCTCCAGGGATACTCCCCATGCAAAAGGCAGGCCAAGTTGAGCGTAGCACATCCAAATCCTTGCTCCCTCTTCGTCATTCTGCTCGGAACTCCCCACAGCCCAATGCCCGATTTCTGCCTCAGTCTAGGGTTAGGCTTAGGGCTAGGGTTAGGGTTATGCCTAGGGTTAGGGTTCAGAAAACCACAAAGCCAGGAGCTCCAGGGATACTCCCCATGCAAAAGGCAGGCCAAGTTGAGCGTAGCACATCCAAATCCTTGCTCCCTCTTTGTCATTCTGCTCGGAACTCACCACAGCCCAATGCCCGATTACTGCCTCAGTCTAGGGTTAAGCTTAGGGCTAGGGTTAGGGTTATGCCTAGGGTTAGGGTTCAGAAAACCACAAAGCCAGGAGCTCCAGGGATACTCACCATGCAAAAGGCAGGCCAAGTTGAGCGTAGCACATCCAAATCCTTGCTCCCTCTACGTCATTCTGCTCGGAACTCACCACAGCCCAATGCCCGATTACTGCCTCAGTCTAGGGTTAGGCTTAGGGCTAGGGTTAGGGTTATGCCTAGGGTTAGGGTTCAGAAAACCACAAAGCCAGGAGCTCCAGGGATACTCACCATGCAAAAGGCAGGCCAAGTTGAGCGTAGCACATCCAAATCCCCGCTCCCTCTTCTTCATTCTGCTCGGAACTCCCCACAGCCCAATGCCCGATTACTGGCTCAGTCTAGGGTTAGGCTTAGGGCTAGGGTTAGGGTTATGCCTAGGGTTAGGGTTCAGAAAACCACAAAGCCAGGAGCTCCAGGGATACTCCCCATGCAAAAGGCAGGCCAAGTTGAGCGTAGCACATCCAAATCCCCTCTCCCTCTTCTTCTTTCTGCTCGGAACTCACCACGGCCCAATGCCCGATTACTGGCTCAGTCTATGGTTAGGCTTAGGGCTAGGGTTAGGGTTATGCCTAGGGTTAGGGTTCAGAAAACCACAAAGCCAGGAGCTCCAGGGATACTCACCATGCAAAAGGCAGGCCAAGTTGAGCGTAGCACATCCAAATCCTTGCTCCCTCTTTGTCATTATGCTTGGAACTCACCACAGCCCAATGCCCGATTACTGCCTCAGTCTAGGGTTAGGCTTAGGGCTAGGGTTAGGGTTATGCCTAGGGTTAGGGTTCAGAAAACCACAAAGCCAGGAGCTCCAGGGATACTCCCCATGCAAAAGGCAGGCCAAGTTGAGCGTAGCACATCCAAATCCCCTCTCCCTCTTCGTCATTCTGCTCGGAACTCACCACAGCCCAATGCCCGATTACTGCCTCAGTCTAGGGTTAGGCTTAGGGCTAGGGTTAGGGTTATGCCTAGGGTTAGGGTTCACAAAACCACAAAGCCAGGAGCTCCAGGGATACTCACCATGCAAAAGGCAGGCCAAGTTGAGCGTAGCACATCCAAATCCCCTCTCCCTCTTTGTCATTCTCCTCGGAACTCCCCACAGCCCAATGCCCGATTACTGGCTCAGTCTAGGGTTAGGCTTAGGGCTAGGGTTAGGGTTATGCCTAGGGTTAGGGTTCAGAAAACCACAAAGCCAGGAGCTCCAGGGATACTCCCCATGCAAAAGGCAGGCCAAGTTGAGCGTAGCACATCCAAATCCTTGCTCCCTCTTTGTCATTCTGCTCAGAACTTCCCACAGCCCAATGCCAGATTACTGGCTCAGTCTAGGGTTAGGCTTAGGGCTAGGGTTAGGGTTATGCCTAGGGTTAGGGTTCAGAAAACCACAAAGCCAGGAGCTCCAGGGACACTGATCATGCGAAAGGCAGGCCAAGTTAAGCACGGCACATCCAAAACCTTGCTCCCTCTTCTTCTTTCTGCAAGGGTTAGGGTTAGGGGCTCGGGTTAGTGTTAGGGGTTAGGGTTAGGGGTAGGGTTAGGGTTAGGGTTTTGACTAGGGTTAGGATTGAGAAAACGACAAAGCCAGGGGACCCAGGCACACTAAGCATGCAAAAGGCAGGCCAAGTTGAGCGTAGCACATCCAAATCCCCTCTCCCTCTTCGTCATTCTGCTCGGAATTCACCACAGCCCAATGCCCGATTTCTGCCTCAGTCTAGGGTTAGGCTTAGGGCTAGGGTTAGGGTTATGCCTAGGGTTAGGGTTCACAAAACCACAAAGCCAGGAGCTCCAGGGATACTCACCATGCAAAAGGCAGGCCAAGTTGAGTGTAGCACATCCAAATCCTTGCTCCCTCTTCTTCATTCTGCTCGGAACTCACCACGGCCCCATGCCCGATTTCTGCCTCAGTCTAGGGTTAGGCTTAGGGCTAGGGTTAGGGTTATGCCTAGGGTTAGGGTTCACAAAACCACAAAGCCAGGAGCTCCAGGGATACTCACCATGCAAAAGGCAGGCCAAGTTGAGCGTAGCACATCCAAATCCCCTCTCCCTCTTCGTCATTCTGCTCGGAATTCACCACAGCCCAATGCCCGATTTCTGCCTCAGTCTAGGGTTAGGCTTAGGGCTAGGGTTAGGGTTATGCCTAGGGTTAGGGTTCACAAAACCACAAAGCCAGGAGCTCCAGGGATACTCACCATGCAAAAGGCAGGCCAAGTTGAGCGTAGCACATCCAAATCATTGCTCCCTCTTTGTCATTCTGCTCGGAACTCACCACAGCCCCATGCTCGATTTCTGCCTCAGTCTAGGGTTAGGCTTAGGGCTAGGGTTAGGGTTATGCCTAGGGTTAGGGTTCAGAAAACCACAAAGCCAGGAGCTCCAGGGATACTCCCCATGCAAAAGGCAGGCCAAGTTGAGCGCAGCCAATCCAAATCCTTGCTCACTCTTCGTCATTCTGCTCGGAACTCCCCACAGCCCAATGCCCGATTTCTGCCTCAGTCTAGGGTTAGGCTTAGGGCTAGGGTTAGGGTTATGCCTAGGGTTAGGGTTCAGAAAACCACAAAGCCAGGAGCTCCAGGGATACTCCCCATGCAAAAGGCAGGCCAAGTTGAGCGTAGCACATCCAAATCCTTGCTCCCTCTTTGTCATTCTGCTCAGAACTTCCCACAGCCCAATGCCAGATTACTGGCTCAGTCTAGGGTTAGGCTTAGGGCTAGGGTTAGGGTTATGCCTAGGGTTAGGGTTCACAAAACCACAAAGCCAGGAGCTCCAGGGACACTGATCATGCGAAAGGCAGGCCAAGTTAAGCACGGCACATCCAAAACCTTGCTCCCTCTTCTTCTTTCTGCAAGGGTTAGGGTTAGGGGCTCGGGTTAGTGTTAGGGGTTAGGGTTAGGGGTAGGGTTAGGGTTAGGGTTATGCCTAGGGTTAGGATTGAGAAAACGACAAAGCCAGGGGACCCAGGCACACTAAGCATGCAAAAGGCAGGCCTAGTTGAGCGTAGCACATCCAAATCCCCTCTCCCTCTTCGTCATTCTGCTCGGAATTCACCACAGCCCAATGCCCGATTTCTGCCTCAGTCTAGGGTTAGGCTTAGGGCTAGGGTTAGGGTTATGCCTAGGGTTAGGGTTCAGAAAACCACAAAGCCAGGAGCTCCAGGGATACTCACCATGCAAAAGGCAGGCCAAGTTGAGTGTAGCACATCCAAATCCCCTCTCCCTCTTCGTCATTCTGCTCGGAACTCACCACAGCCCAATGCCCGATTTCTGCCTCAGTCTAGGGTTAGGCTTAGGGCTAGGGTTAGGGTTATGCCTAGGGTTAGGGTTCACAAAACCACAAAGCCAGGAGCTCCAGGGATACTCACCATGCAAAAGGCAGGCCAAGTTGAGCGTAGCACATCCAAATCATTGCTCCCTCTTTGTCATTCTGCTCGGAACTCACCACAGCCCCATGCCCGATTACTGGCTCAGTCTAGGG
The DNA here is from genome assembly GCF_965178545.1 of Coloeus monedula. Classification (NCBI taxonomy): domain Eukaryota; kingdom Metazoa; phylum Chordata; class Aves; order Passeriformes; family Corvidae; genus Coloeus; species Coloeus monedula. The sequence continues at coordinate 12,514 of NW_028120506.1, forward strand.
TTCGGCTTGGGGCTAGGGTTAGGGTTATGCCTAGGGTTAGGGTTCAGAAAACCACAAAGCCAGGAGCTCCAGGGATACTCACCATGCAAAAGGCAGGCCAAGTTGAGCGCAGCCAATCCAAATCCTTGCTCCCTCTTTGTCATTCTGCTCGGAACTCACCACAGCCCAATGCCCGATTTCTGCCTCAGTCTAGGGTTAGGCTTAGGGCTAGGGTTAGGGTTATGCCTAGGGTTAGGGTTCAGAAAACCACAAAGCCAGGAGCTCCAGGGATACTCACCATGCAAAAGGCAGGCCAAGTTGAGCGTAGCACATCCAAATCCCCTCTCCCTCTTCGTCATTCTGCTCGGAACTTCCCACAGCCCAATGCCAGATTACTGGCTCAGTCTAGGGTTAGGCTTAGGGCTAGGGTTAGGGTTATGCCTAGGGTTAGGGTTCACAAAACCACAAAGCCAGGAGCTCCTGGGATACCATGCAAAAGGCAGGCCAAGTTGAGCGTAGCACATCCAAATCCTTGCTCCCTCTTCTTCATTCTGCTCGGAACTCCCCACAGCCCAATGCCCGATTACTGGCTCAGTCTAGGGTTAGGCTTAGGGCTAGGGTTAGGGTTATGCCTAGGGTTAGGGTTCAGAAAACCACAAAGCCAGGAGCTCCAGGGATACTCCTCATGCAAAAGGCAGGCCAAGTTGAGCGCAGCCAATCCAAATCCTTGCTCCCTCTTCGTCATTCTGCTCGGAACTCCCCACAGCCCAATGCCCGATTTCTGCCTCAGTCTAGGGTTAGGCTTAGGGCTAGGGTTAAGGTTATGCCTAGGGTTAGGGTTCAGAAAACCACAAAGCCAGGAGCTCCAGGGATACTCACCATGCAAAAGGCAGGCCAAGTTGAGCGTAGCACATCCAAATCCCCTCTCCCTCTTCGTCATTCTGCTCGGAACTCCCCACAGCCCAATGCCCGATTTCTGCCTCAGTCTACGGTTAAGCTTAGGGCTAGGGTTAGGGTTATGCCTAGGGTTAGGGTTCAGAAAACCACAAAGCCAGGAGCTCCAGGGATACTCCCCATGCAAAAGGCAGGCCAAGTTGAGCGTAGCACATCCAAATCCCCTCTCCCTCTTTGTCATTCTGCTCGGAACTCACCACAGCCCAATGCCCGATTTCTGCCTCAGTCTAGGGTTAGGCTTAGGGCTAGGGTTAGGGTTATGCTTAGGGTTAGGGTTCAGAAAACCACAAAGCCAGGAGCTCCAGGGGTACTCACCATGCAAAAGGCAGGCCAAGTTGAGCGTAGCACATCCAAATCCTTGCTCCCTCTACGTCATTCTGCTCGGAACTCCCCACAGCCCAATGCCCGATTTCTGCCTCAGTCTAGGGTTCGGCTTAGGGCTAGGGTTAGGGTTATGCCCAGGGTTAGGGTTCAGAAAACCACAAAGCCAGGAGCTCCAGGGATACTCCCCATGCAAAAGGCAGGCCAAGTTGAGCGTAGCACATCCAAATCCCCTCTCCCTCTTCATCATTCTGCTCGGAACTCACCACAGCCCCATGCCCGATTTCTGCCTCAGTCTAGGGTTAGGTTTAGGGCTAGGGTTAGGGTTATGCCTAGGGTTAGGGTTCACAAAACCACAAAGCCAGGAGCTCCAGGGATACTCCCCATGCAAAAGGCAGGCCAAGTTGAGCGTAGCACATCCAAATCCCCTCTCCCTCTTCGTCATTCTGCTCGGAACTCCCCACAGCCCAATGCCCGATTTCTGCCTCAGTCTAGGGTTAGGCTTAGGGCTAGGGTTAGGGTTATGCCTAGGGTTAGGGTTCACAAAACCACAAAGCCAGGAGCTCCAGGGACACTGATCATGCGAAAGGCAGGCCAAGTTAAGCACGGCACATCCAAAACCTTGCTCCCTCTTCTTCTTTCTGCAAGGGTTAGGGTTAGGGGCTCGGGTTAGTGTTAGGGGTTAGGGTTAGGGGTAGGGTTAGGGTTAGGGTTTTGACTAGGGTTAGGATTGAGAAAACGACAAAGCCAGGGGACCCAGGCACACTAAGCATGCAAAAGGCAGGCCAAGTTGAGCGTAGCACATCCAAATCCCCTCTCCCTCTTCGTCATTCTGCTCGGAATTCACCACAGCCCAATGCCCGATTTCTGCCTCAGTCTAGGGTTAGGCTTAGGGCTAGGGTTAGGGTTATGCCTAGGGTTAGGGTTCACAAAACCACAAAGCCAGGAGCTCCAGGGATACTCCCCATGCAAAAGGCAGGCCAAGTTGAGCGTAGCACATCCAAATCCCCTCTCCCTCTTCGTCATTCTGCTCGGAACTCCCCACAGCCCAATGCCCGATTTCTGCCTCAGTCTAGGGTTAAGCTTAGGGCTAGGGTTAGGGTTATGCCTAGGGTTAGGGTTCACAAAACCACAAAGCCAGGAGCTCCAGGGATACTCACCATGCAAAAGGCAGGCCAAGTTGAGCGTAGCACATCCAAATCCTTGCTCCCTCTACGTCATTCTGCTCGGAACTCACCACAGCCCAATGCCCGATTACTGCCTCAGTCTAGGGTTAGGCTTAGGGCTAGGGTTAGGGTTATGCCTAGGGTTAGGGTTCACAAAACCACAAAGCCAGGAGCTCCAGGGATACTCACCATGCAAAAGGCAGGCCAAGTTGAGCGTAGCACATCCAAATCCCCTCTCCCTCTTCGTCATTCTGCTCGGAACTCACCACAGCCCAATGCCCGATTTCTGCCTCAGTCGAGGGTTAGGCTTAGGGCTAGGGTTAGGGTTATGCCTAGGGTTAGGGTTCACAAAACCACAAAGCCAGGAGCTCCAGGGATACTCCCCATGCAAAAGGCAGGCCAAGTTGAGCGTAGCACATCCAAATCCTTGCTCCCTCTTTGTCATTCTGCTCGGAACTCACCACAGCCCCATGCCCGATTTCTGCCTCAGTCTAGGGTTAGGCTTAGGGCTAGGGTTAGGGTTATGCCTAGGGTTAGGGTTCAGAAAACCACAAAGCCAGGAGCTCCAGGGATACTCCCCATGCAAAAGGCAGGCCAAGTTGAGCGCAGCCAATCCAAATCCTTGCTCCCTCTTCGTCATTCTGCTCGGAACTCCCCACAGCCCAATGCCCGATTTCTGCCTCAGTCTAGGGTTAGGCTTAGGGCTAGGGTTAGGGTTATGCCTAGGGTTAGGGTTCACAAAACCACAAAGCCAGGAGCTCCAGGGACACTGATCATGCGAAAGGCAGGCCAAGTCAAGCACGGCACATCCAAAACCTTGCTCCCTCTTCTTCTTTCTGCAAGGGTTAGGGTTAGGGGCTCGGGTTAGGGTTAGGGGTTAGGGTTAGGGGTAGGGTTAGGGTTAGGGTTTTGACTAGGGTTAGGGTTCACAAAACCACAAAGCCAGGGGACCCAGGCACACTAAGCATGCAAAAGGCAGGCCAAGTTGAGCGTAGCACATCCAAATCCCCTCTCCCTCTTCGTCATTCTGCTCGGAACTCACCACAGCCCAATGCCCGATTTCTGCCTCAGTCTAGGGTTAGGCTTAAGGCTAGGGTTAGGGTTATGCCTAGGGTTAGGGTTATGCCTAGGGTTAGGGTTCAGAAAACCACAAAGCCAGGAGCTCCAGGGATACTCACCATGCAAAAGGCAGGCCAAGTTGAGCGTAGCACATCCAAATCCCCTCTCCCTCTTTGTCATTCTGCTCGGAACTCACCACAGCCCAATGCCCGATTTCTGCCTCAGTCTAGGGTTCGGCTTAGGGCTAGGGTTAGGGTTATGCCTAGGGTTAGGGTTCACAAAACCACAAAGCCAGGAGCTCCAGAGATACTCCCCATGCAAAAGGCAGGCCAAGTTGAGCGTAGCACATCCAAATCCTTGCTCCCTCTTTGTCATTCTGCTCGGAACTCACCACAGCCCAATGCCCGATTACTGCCTCAGTCTAGGGTTAAGCTTAGGGCTAGGGTTAGGGTTATGCCTAGGGTTAGGGTTCACAAAACCACAAAGCCAGGAGCTCCAGGGATACTCACCATGCAAAAGGCAGGCCAAGTTGAGCGTAGCACATCCAAATCCTTGCTCCCTCTACGTCATTCTGCTCGGAACTCACCACAGCCCAATGCCCGATTACTGCCTCAGTCTAGGGTTAGGCTTAGGGCTAGGGTTAGGGTTATGCCTAGGGTTAGGGTTCACAAAACCACAAAGCCAGGAGCTCCAGGGATACTCACCATGCAAAAGGCAGGCCAAGTTGAGCGTAGCACATCCAAATCCCCTCTCCCTCTTCGTCATTCTGCTCGGAACTCACCACAGCCCAATGCCCGATTTCTGCCTCAGTCGAGGGTTAGGCTTAGGGCTAGGGTTAGGGTTATGCCTAGGGTTAGGGTTCACAAAACCACAAAGCCAGGAGCTCCAGGGATACTCCCCATGCAAAAGGCAGGCCAAGTTGAGCGTAGCACATCCAAATCCTTGCTCCCTCTTTGTCATTCTGCTCGGAACTCACCACAGCCCCATGCCCGATTTCTGCCTCAGTCTAGGGTTAGGCTTAGGGCTAGGGTTAGGGTTATGCCTAGGGTTAGGGTTCAGAAAACCACAAAGCCAGGAGCTCCAGGGATACTCCCCATGCAAAAGGCAGGCCAAGTTGAGCGCAGCCAATCCAAATCCTTGCTCCCTCTTCGTCATTCTGCTCGGAACTCCCCACAGCCCAATGCCCGATTTCTGCCTCAGTCTAGGGTTAGGCTTAGGGCTAGGGTTAGGGTTATGCCTAGGGTTAGGGTTCACAAAACCACAAAGCCAGGAGCTCCAGGGACACTGATCATGCGAAAGGCAGGCCAAGTCAAGCACGGCACATCCAAAACCTTGCTCCCTCTTCTTCTTTCTGCAAGGGTTAGGGTTAGGGGCTCGGGTTAGGGTTAGGGGTTAGGGTTAGGGGTAGGGTTAGGGTTAGGGTTTTGACTAGGGTTAGGGTTCACAAAACCACAAAGCCAGGGGACCCAGGCACACTAAGCATGCAAAAGGCAGGCCAAGTTGAGCGTAGCACATCCAAATCCCCTCTCCCTCTTCGTCATTCTGCTCGGAACTCACCACAGCCCAATGCCCGATTTCTGCCTCAGTCTAGGGTTAGGCTTAAGGCTAGGGTTAGGGTTATGCCTAGGGTTAGGGTTATGCCTAGGGTTAGGGTTCAGAAAACCACAAAGCCAGGAGCTCCAGGGATACTCACCATGCAAAAGGCAGGCCAAGTTGAGCGTAGCACATCCAAATCCCCTCTCCCTCTTCGTCATTCTGCTCGGAACTCACCACAGCCCAATGCCCGATTTCTGCCTCAGTCTAGGGTTAGGCTTAGGGCTAGGGTTAGGGTTATGCCTAGGGTTAGGGTTCACAAAACCACAAAGCCAGGAGCTCCAGGGATACTCCCCATGCAAAAGGCAGGCCAAGTTGAGCGTAGCACATCCAAATCCTTGCTCCCTCTTTGTCATTCTGCTCGGAACTCACCACAGCTCAATGCCCGATTACTGCCTCAGTCTAGGGTTAAGCTTAGGGCTAGGGTTAGGGTTATGCCTAGGGTTAGGGTTCACAAAACCACAAAGCCAGGAGCTCCAGGGATACTCCCCATGCAAAAGGCAGGCCAAGTTGAGCGTAGCACATCCAAATCCTTGCTCCCTCTACGTCATTCTGCTCGGAACTCACCACAGCCCAATGCCCGATTACTGCCTCAGTCTAGGGTTAGGCTTAGGGCTAGGGTTAGGGTTATGCCTAGGGTTAGGGTTCACAAAACCACAAAGCCAGGAGCTCCAGGGATACTCACCATGCAAAAGGCAGGCCAAGTTGAGCGTAGCACATCCAAATCCCCTCTCCCTCTTCGTCATTCTGCTCGGAACTCACCACAGCCCAATGCCCGATTTCTGCCTCAGTCTAGGGTTAGGCTTAGGGCTAGGGTTAGGGTTATGCCTAGGGTTAGGGTTCACAAAACCACAAAGCCAGGAGCTCCAGGGATACTCACCATGCAAAAGGCAGGCCAAGTTGAGCGTAGCACATCCAAATCCTTGCTCCCTCTTTGTCATTCTGCTCGGAACTCACCACAGCCCCATGCCCGATTTCTGCCTCAGTCTAGGGTTAGGCTTAGGGCTAGGGTTAGGGTTATGCCTAGGGTTAGGGTTCAGAAAACCACAAAGCCAGGAGCTCCAGGGATACTCCCCATGCAAAAGGCAGGCCAAGTTGAGCGCAGCCAATCCAAATCCTTGCTCCCTCTTCGTCATTCTGCTCGGAACTCCCCACAGCCCAATGCCCGATTTCTGCCTCAGTCTAGGGTTAGGCTTAGGGCTAGGGTTAGGGTTATGCCTAGGGTTAGGGTTCACAAAACCACAAAGCCAGGAGCTCCAGGGACACTGATCATGCGAAAGGCAGGCCAAGTCAAGCACGGCACATCCAAAACCTTGCTCCCTCTTCTTCTTTCTGCAAGGGTTAGGGTTAGGGGCTCGGGTTAGGGTTAGGGGTTAGGGTTAGGGGTAGGGTTAGGGTTAGGGTTTTGACTAGGGTTAGGGTTCACAAAACCACAAAGCCAGGGGACCCAGGCACACTAAGCATGCAAAAGGCAGGCCAAGTTGAGCGTAGCACATCCAAATCCCCTCTCCCTCTTCGTCATTCTGCTCGGAACTCACCACAGCCCAATGCCCGATTTCTGCCTCAGTCTAGGGTTAGGCTTAAGGCTAGGGTTAGGGTTATGCCTAGGGTTAGGGTTATGCCTAGGGTTAGGGTTCAGAAAACCACAAAGCCAGGAGCTCCAGGGATACTCACCATGCAAAAGGCAGGCCAAGTTGAGCGTAGCACATCCAAATCCCCTCTCCCTCTTCGTCATTCTGCTCGGAACTCACCACAGCCCAATGCCCGATTTCTGCCTCAGTCTAGGGTTAGGCTTAGGGCTAGGGTTAGGGTTATGCCTAGGGTTAGGGTTCACAAAACCACAAAGCCAGGAGCTCCAGGGATACTCCCCATGCAAAAGGCAGGCCAAGTTGAGCGTAGCACATCCAAATCCTTGCTCCCTCTTTGTCATTCTGCTCGGAACTCACCACAGCTCAATGCCCGATTACTGCCTCAGTCTAGGGTTAAGCTTAGGGCTAGGGTTAGGGTTATGCCTAGGGTTAGGGTTCACAAAACCACAAAGCCAGGAGCTCCAGGGATACTCCCCATGCAAAAGGCAGGCCAAGTTGAGCGTAGCACATCCAAATCCTTGCTCCCTCTACGTCATTCTGCTCGGAACTCACCACAGCCCAATGCCCGATTACTGCCTCAGTCTAGGGTTAGGCTTAGGGCTAGGGTTAGGGTTATGCCTAGGGTTAGGGTTCACAAAACCACAAAGCCCGGAGCTCCAGGGATACTCACCATGCAAAAGGCAGGCCAAGTTGAGCGTAGCACATCCAAATCCCCTCTCCCTCTTCGTCATTCTGCTCGGAACTCACCACAGCCCAATGCCCGATTTCTGCCTCAGTCTAGGGTTAGGCTTAGGGCTAGGGTTAGGGTTATGCCTAGGGTTAGGGTTCACAAAACCACAAAGCCAGGAGCTCCAGGGATACTCACCATGCAAAAGGCAGGCCAAGTTGAGCGTAGCACATCCAAATCCTTGCTCCCTCTTTGTCATTCTGCTCGGAACTCACCACAGCCCCATGCCCGATTTCTGCCTCAGTCTAGGGTTAGGCTTAGGGCTAGGGTTAGGGTTATGCCTAGGGTTAGGGTTCAGAAAACCACAAAGCCAGGAGCTCCAGGGATACTCCCCATGCAAAAGGCAGGCCAAGTTGAGCGCAGCCAATCCAAATCCTTGCTCCCTCTTCGTCATTCTGCTCGGAACTCCCCACAGCCCAATGCCCGATTTCTGCCTCAGTCTAGGGTTAGGCTTAGGGCTAGGGTTAGGGTTATGCCTAGGGTTAGGGTTCAGAAAACCACAAACCAGGAGCTCCAGGGACACTGATCATGCGAAAGGCAGGCCAAGTTAAGCACGGCACATCCAAAACCTTGCTCCCTCTTCTTCTTTCTGCAAGGGTTAGGGTTAGGGGCTCGGGTTAGGGTTAGGGGTTAGGGTTAGGGGTAGGGTTAGGGTTAGGGTTTTGACTAGGCTTAGGGTTCACAAAACCACAAAGCCAGGGGACCCAGGCACACTAAGCATGCAAAAGGCAGGCCAAGTTGAGCGTAGCACATCCAAATCCCCTCTCCCTCTTCGTCATTCTGCTCGGAACTCACCACAGCCCAATGCCCGATTTCTGCCTCAGTCTAGGGTTAGGCTTAAGGCTAGGGTTAGGGTTATGCCTAGGGTTAGGGTTATGCCTAGGGTTAGGGTTCAGAAAACCACAAAGCCAGGAGCTCCAGGGATACTCACCATGCAAAAGGCAGGCCAAGTTGAGCGTAGCACATCCAAATCCCCTCTCCCTCTTCGTCATTTTGCTCGGAACTCACCACAGCCCAATGCCCGATTACTGCCTCAGTCTAGGGTTAGGCTTAGGGCTAGGGTTAGGGTTATGCCTAGGGTTAGGGTTCAGAAAACCACAAAGCCAGGAGCTCCAGGGATACTCACCATGCAAAAGGCAGGCCAAGTTGAGCGTAGCACATCCAAATCCCCTCTCCCTCTTCGTCATTCTGCTCGGAACTCACCACAGCCCAATGCCCGATTACTGCCTCAGTCTAGGGTTAGGCTTAGGGCTAGGGTTAGGGTTATGCCTAGGGTTAGGGTTCACAAAACCACAAAGCCAGGAGCTCCAGGGATACTCACCATGCAAAAGGCAGGCCAAGTTGAGCGTAGCACATCCAAATCCCCTCTCCCTCTTTGTCATTCTCCTCGGAACTCCCCACAGCCCAATGCCCGATTACTGGCTCAGTCTAGGGTTAGGCTTAGGGCTAGGGTTAGGGTTATGCCTAGGGTTAGGGTTCAGAAAACCACAAAGCCAGGAGCTCCAGGGACACTGATCATGCGAAAGGCAGGCCAAGTTAAGCACGGCACATCCAAAACCTTGCTCCCTCTACGTCATTCTGCTCAGAACTTCCCACAGCCCAATGCCAGATTACTGGCTCAGTCTAGGGTTAGGCTTAGGGCTAGGGTTAGGGTTATGCCTAGGGTTAGGGTTCACAAAACCACAATGCCAGGAGCTCCAGGGACACTGATCATGCGAAAGGCAGGCCAAGTTAAGCACGGCACATCCAAAACCTTGCTCCCTCTTCTTCTTTCTGCAAGGGTTAGGGTTAGGGGCTCGGGTTAGTGTTAGGGGTTAGGGTTAGGGGTAGGGTTAGGGTTAGGGTTTTGACTAGGGTTAGGATTGAGAAAACCACAAAGCCAGGGGACCCAGGCACACTAAGCATGCAAAAGGCAGGCCAAGTTGAGCGTAGCACATCCAAATCCCCTCTCCCTCTTCGTCATTCTGCTCGGAATTCACCACAGCCCAATGCCCGATTTCTGCCTCAGTCTAGGGTTAGGCTTAGGGCTAGGGTTAGGGTTATGCCTAGGGTTAGGGTTCAGAAAACCACAAAGCCAGGAGCTCCAGGGATACTCACGATGCAAAAGGCAGGCCAAGTTGAGCGTAGCACATCCAAATCCCCTCTCCCTCTTCGTCATTCTGCTCGGAACTCACCACAGCCCAATGCCCGATTTCTGCCTCAGTCTAGGGTTAGGCTTAGGGCTAGGGTTAGGGTTATGCCTAGGGTTAGGGTTCAGAAAACCACAAAGCCAGGAGCTCCAGGGATACTCACCATGCAAAAGGCAGGCCAAGTTGAGCGTAGCACATCCAAATCCCCTCTCCCTCTTCGTCATTCTGCTCGGAACTCACCACAGCCCAATGCCCGATTTCTGCCTCAGTCTAGGGTTAGGCTTAGGGCTAGGGTTAGGGTTATGCCTAGGGTTAGGGTTCACAAAACCACAAAGCCAGGAGCTCCAGGGATACTCCCCATGCAAAAGGCAGGCCAAGTTGAGCGCAGCCAATCCAAATCCTTGCTCCCTCTTCGTCATTCTGCTCGGAACTCCCCACAGCCCAATGCCCGATTTCTGCCTCAGTCTAGGGTTAGGCTTAGGGCTAGGGTTAGGGTTATGCCTAGGGTTAGGGTTCAGAAAACCACAAAGCCAGGAGCTCCAGGGATACTCCCCATGCAACAGGCAGGCCAAGTTGAGCGTAGCACATCCAAATCCTTGCTCCCTCTTTGTCATTCTGCTCAGAACTTCCGACAGCCCAATGCCAGATTACTGGCTCAGTCTAGGGTTAGGCTTAGGGCTAGGGTTAGGGTTATGCCTAGGGTTAGGGTTCACAAAACCACAAAGCCAGGAGCTCCAGGGACACTGATCATGCGAAAGGCAGGCCAAGTTAAGCACGGCACATCCAAAACCTTGCTCCCTCTTCTTCTTTCTGCAAGGGTTAGGGTTAGGGGCTCGGGTTAGTGTTAGGGGTTAGGGTTAGGGGTAGGGTTAGGGTTAGGGTTTTGACTAGGGTTAGGATTGAGAAAACCACAAAGCCAGGGGACCCAGGCACACTAAGCATGCAAAAGGCAGGCCAAGTTGAGCGTAGCACATCCAAATCCCCTCTCCCTCTTCGTCATTCTGCTCGGAATTCACCACAGCCCAATGCCCGATTTCTGCCTCAGTCTAGGGTTAGGCTTAGGGCTAGGGTTAGGGTTATGCCTAGGGTTAGGGTTCAGAAAACCACAAAGCCAGGAGCTCCAGGGATACTCACCATGCAAAAGGCAGGCCAAGTTGAGTGTAGCACATCCAAATCCTTGCTCCCTCTTCTTCATTCTGCTCGGAACTCACCACGGCCCAATGCCCGATGTCTGCCTCAGTCTAGGGTTAGGCTTAGGGCTAGGGTTAGGGTTATGCCTAGGGTTAGGGTTCACAAAACCACAAAGCCAGGAGCTCCAGGGATACTCACCATGCAAAAGGCAGGCCAAGTTGAGCGTAGCACATCCAAATCCCCTCTCCCTCTTCGTCATTCTGCTCGGAACTCACCACAGCCCAATGTCCGATTTCTGCCTCAGTCTAGGGTTAGGCTTAGGGCTAGGGTTAGGGTTATGCCTAGGGTTAGGGTTCACAAAACCACAAAGCCAGGAGCTCCAGGGATACTCACCATGCAAAAGGCAGGCCAAGTTGAGCGTAGCACATCCAAATCATTGCTCCCTCTTTGTCATTCTGCTCGGAACTCACCACAGCCCCATGCCCGATTTCTGCCTCAGTCTAGGGTTAGGCTTAGGGCTAGGGTTAGGGTTATGCCTAGGGTTAGGGTTCAGAAAACCACAAAGCCAGGAGCTCCAGGGATACTCCCCATGCAAAAGGCAGGCCAAGTTGAGCGCAGCCAATCCAAATCCTTGCTCCCTCTTCGTCATTCTGCTCGGAACTCCCCACAGCCCAATGTCCGATTTCTGCCTCAGTCTAGGGTTAGGCTTAGGGCTAGGGTTAGGGTTATGCCTAGGGTTAGGGTTCAGAAAACCACAAAGCCAGGAGCTCCAGGGATACTCACCATGCAAAAGGCAGGCCAAGTTGAGTGTAGCACATCCAAATCCCCTCTCCCTCTTCGTCATTCTGCTCGGAACTTCCCACAGCCCAATGCCAGATTACTGGCTCAGTCTAGGGTTAGGCTTAGGGCTAGGGTTAGGGTTATGCCTAGGGTTAGGGTTCAGAAAACCACAAAGCCAGGAGCTCCAGGGATACTCCCCATGCAAAAGGCAGGCCAAGTTGAGCGTAGCACATCCAAATCCTTGCTCCCTCTTCTTCATTCTGCTCGGAACTCACCACAGCCCAATGCCCGATTACTGGCTCAGTCTAGGGTTAGGCTTAGGGCTAGGGTTAGGGTTATGCCTAGGGTTAGGGTTCAGAAAACCACAAAGCCAGGAGCTCCAGGGATACTCCCCATGCAAAAGGCAGGCCAAGTTGAGCGTAGCACATCCAAATCCTTGCTCCCTCTTTGTCATTCTGCTCAGAACTTCCGACAGCCCAATGCCAGATTACTGGCTCAGTCTAGGGTTAGGCTTAGGGCTAGGGTTAGGGTTATGCCTAGGGTTAGGGTTCACAAAACCACAAAGCCAGGAGCTCCAGGGACACTGATCATGCGAAAGGCAGGCCAAGTTAAGCACGGCACATCCAAAACCTTGCTCCCTCTTCTTCTTTCTGCAAGGGTTAGGGTTAGGGGCTCGGGTTAGTGTTAGGGGTTAGGGTTAGGGGTAGGGTTAGGGTTAGGGTTTTGACTAGGGTTAGGATTGAGAAAACCACAAAGCCAGGGGACCCAGGCACACTAAGCATGCAAAAGGCAGGCCAAGTTGAGCGTAGCACATCCAAATCCCCTCTCCCTCTTCGTCATTCTGCTCGGAATTCACCACAGCCCAATGCCCGATTTCTGCCTCAGTCTAGGGTTAGGCTTAGGGCTAGGGTTAGGGTTATGCCTAGGGTTAGGGTTCAGAAAACCACAAAGCCAGGAGCTCCAGGGATACTCACCATGCAAAAGGCAGGCCAAGTTGAGTGTAGCACATCCAAATCCTTGCTCCCTCTTCTTCATTCTGCTCGGAACTCACCACGGCCCAATGCCCGATGTCTGCCTCAGTCTAGGGTTAGGCTTAGGGCTAGGGTTAGGGTTATGCCTAGGGTTAGGGTTCACAAAACCACAAAGCCAGGAGCTCCAGGGATACTCACCATGCAAAAGGCAGGCCAAGTTGAGCGTAGCACATCCAAATCCCCTCTCCCTCTTCGTCATTCTGCTCGGAACTCACCACAGCCCAATGTCCGATTTCTGCCTCAGTCTAGGGTTAGGCTTAGGGCTAGGGTTAGGGTTATGCCTAGGGTTAGGGTTCACAAAACCACAAAGCCAGGAGCTCCAGGGATACTCACCATGCAAAAGGCAGGCCAAGTTGAGCGTAGCACATCCAAATCATTGCTCCCTCTTTGTCATTCTGCTCGGAACTCACCACAGCCCCATGCCCGATTTCTGCCTCAGTCTAGGGTTAGGCTTAGGGCTAGGGTTAGGGTTATGCCTAGGGTTAGGGTTCAGAAAACCACAAAGCCAGGAGCTCCAGGGATACTCCCCATGCAAAAGGCAGGCCAAGTTGAGCGCAGCCAATCCAAATCCTTGCTCCCTCTTCGTCATTCTGCTCGGAACTCCCCACAGCCCAATGTCCGATTTCTGCCTCAGTCTAGGGTTAGGCTTAGGGCTAGGGTTAGGGTTATGCCTAGGGTTAGGGTTCAGAAAACCACAAAGCCAGGAGCTCCAGGGATACTCACCATGCAAAAGGCAGGCCAAGTTGAGTGTAGCACATCCAAATCCCCTCTCCCTCTTCGTCATTCTGCTCGGAACTTCCCACAGCCCAATGCCAGATTACTGGCTCAGTCTAGGGTTAGGCTTAGGGCTAGGGTTAGGGTTATGCCTAGGGTTAGGGTTCAGAAAACCACAAAGCCAGGAGCTCCAGGGATACTCCCCATGCAAAAGGCAGGCCAAGTTGAGCGTAGCACATCCAAATCCTTGCTCCCTCTTCTTCATTCTGCTCGGAACTCACCACAGCCCAATGCCCGATTACTGGCTCAGTCTAGGTTTAGGCTTAGGGCTAAGGTTAGGGTTATGCCTAGGGTTAGGGTTCAGAAAACCACAAAGCCAGGAGCTCCAGGGATACTCACCATGCAAAAGGCAGGCCAAGTTGAGTGTAGCACATCCAAATCCTTGCTTCCTCTTCGTCATTCTGCTCGGAACTCCCCACAGCCCAATGCCCGATTTCTGCCTCAGTCTAGGGTTAGGCTTAGGGTTAGGGTTAGGGTTATGCCTAGGGTTAGGGTTCAGAAAACCACAAAGCCAGGAGCTCCAGGGATACTCCCCATGCAAAAGGCAGGCCAAGTTGAGCGTAGCACATCCAAATCCCCTCTCCCTCTTCGTCATTCTGCTCGGAACTCACCACAGCCCAATGCCCGATTACTGCCTCAGTCTAGGGTTAGGCTTAGGGCTAGGGTTAGGGTTATGCCTAGGGTTAGGGTTCACAAAACCACAAAGCCAGGAGCTCCAGGGATACTCACCATGCAAAAGGCAGGCCAAGTTGAGCGTAGCACATCCAAATCCCCTCTCCCTCTTTGTCATTCTCCTCGGAACTCCCCACAGCCCAATGCCCGATTACTGGCTCAGTCTAGGGTTAGGCTTAGGGCTAGGGTTAGGGTTATGCCTAGGGTTAGGGTTCAGAAAACCACAAAGCCAGGAGCTCCAGGGACACTGATCATGCGAAAGGCAGGCCAAGTTAAGCACGGCACATCCAAAACCTTGCTCCCTCTACGTCATTCTGCTCAGAACTTCCCACAGCCCAATGCCAGATTACTGGCTCAGTCTAGGGTTAGGCTTAGGGCTAGGGTTAGGGTTATGCCTAGGGTTAGGGTTCACAAAACCACAATGCCAGGAGCTCCAGGGACACTGATCATGCGAAAGGCAGGCCAAGTTAAGCACGGCACATCCAAAACCTTGCTCCCTCTTCTTCTTTCTGCAAGGGTTAGGGTTAGGGGCTCGGGTTAGTGTTAGGGGTTAGGGTTAGGGGTAGGGTTAGGGTTAGGGTTTTGACTAGGGTTAGGATTGAGAAAACCACAAAGCCAGGGGACCCAGGCACACTAAGCATGCAAAAGGCAGGCCAAGTTGAGCGTAGCACATCCAAATCCCCTCTCCCTCTTCGTCATTCTGCTCGGAATTCACCACAGCCCAATGCCCGATTTCTGCCTCAGTCTAGGGTTAGGCTTAGGGCTAGGGTTAGGGTTATGCCTAGGGTTAGGGTTCAGAAAACCACAAAGCCAGGAGCTCCAGGGATACTCACCATGCAAAAGGCAGGCCAAGTTGAGCGTAGCACATCCAAATCCCCTCTCCCTCTTCGTCATTCTGCTCGGAACTCACCACAGCCCAATGCCCGATTTCTGCCTCAGTCTAGGGTTAGGCTTAGGGCTAGGGTTAGGGTTATGCCTAGGGTTAGGGTTCACAAAACCACAAAGCCAGGAGCTCCAGGGATACTCCCCATGCAAAAGGCAGGCCAAGTTGAGCGCAGCCAATCCAAATCCTTGCTCCCTCTTCGTCATTCTGCTCGGAACTCCCCACAGCCCAATGCCCGATTTCTGCCTCAGTCTAGGGTTAGGCTTAGGGCTAGGGTTAGGGTTATGCCTAGGGTTAGGGTTCACAAAACCACAAAGCCAGGAGCTCCAGGGATACTCCCCATGCAAAAGGCAGGCCAAGTTGAGCGTAGCACATCCAAATCCTTGCTCCCTCTTCTTCATTCTGCTCGGAACTCACCACAGCCCAATGCCCGATTACTGGCTCAGTCTAGGTTTAGGCTTAGGGCTAAGGTTAGGGTTATGCCTAGGGTTAGGGTTCAGAAAACCACAAAGCCAGGAGCTCCAGGGATACTCACCATGCAAAAGGCAGGCCAAGTTGAGTGTAGCACATCCAAATCCTTGCTTCCTCTTCGTCATTCTGCTCGGAACTCCCCACAGCCCAATGCCCGATTTCTGCCTCAGTCTAGGGTTAGGCTTAGGGTTAGGGTTAGGGTTATGCCTAGGGTTAGGGTTCAGAAAACCACAAAGCCAGGAGCTCCAGGGATACTCCCCATGCAAAAGGCAGGCCAAGTTGAGCGTAGCACATCCAAATCCCCTCTCCCTCTTCGTCATTCTGCTCGGAACTCACCACAGCCCAATGCCCGATTACTGCCTCAGTCTAGGGTTAGGCTTAGGGCTAGGGTTAGGGTTATGCCTAGGGTTAGGGTTCACAAAACCACAAAGCCAGGAGCTCCAGGGATACTCACCATGCAAAAGGCAGGCCAAGTTGAGCGTAGCACATCCAAATCCCCTCTCCCTCTTTGTCATTCTCCTCGGAACTCCCCACAGCCCAATGCCCGATTACTGGCTCAGTCTAGGGTTAGGCTTAGGGCTAGGGTTAGGGTTATGCCTAGGGTTAGGGTTCACAAAACCACAAAGCCAGGAGCTCCAGGGACACTGATCATGCGAAAGGCAGGCCAAGTTAAGCACGGCACATCCAAAACCTTGCTCCCTCTACGTCATTCTGCTCAGAACTTCCCACAGCCCAATGCCAGATTACTGGCTCAGTCTAGGGTTAGGCTTAGGGCTAGGGTTAGGGTTATGCCTAGGGTTAGGGTTCACAAAACCACAATGCCAGGAGCTCCAGGGACACTGATCATGCGAAAGGCAGGCCAAGTTAAGCACGGCACATCCAAAACCTTGCTCCCTCTTCTTCTTTCTGCAAGGGTTAGGGTTAGGGGCTCGGGTTAGTGTTAGGGGTTAGGGTTAGGGGTAGGGTTAGGGTTAGGGTTTTGACTAGGGTTAGGATTGAGAAAACCACAAAGCCAGGGGACCCAGGCACACTAAGCATGCAAAAGGCAGGCCAAGTTGAGCGTAGCACATCCAAATCCCCTCTCCCTCTTCGTCATTCTGCTCGGAATTCACCACAGCCCAATGCCCGATTTCTGCCTCAGTCTAGGGTTAGGCTTAGGGCTAGGGTTAGGGTTATGCCTAGGGTTAGGGTTCAGAAAACCACAAAGCCAGGAGCTCCAGGGATACTCACCATGCAAAAGGCAGGCCAAGTTGAGCGTAGCACATCCAAATCCCCTCTCCCTCTTCGTCATTCTGCTCGGAACTCACCACAGCCCAATGCCCGATTTCTGCCTCAGTCTAGGGTTAGGCTTAGGGCTAGGGTTAGGGTTATGCCTAGGGTTAGGGTTCACAAAACCACAAAGCCAGGAGCTCCAGGGATACTCCCCATGCAAAAGGCAGGCCAAGTTGAGCGCAGCCAATCCAAATCCTTGCTCCCTCTTCGTCATTCTGCTCGGAACTCCCCACAGCCCAATGCCCGATTTCTGCCTCAGTCTAGGGTTAGGCTTAGGGCTAGGGTTAGGGTTATGCCTAGGGTTAGGGTTCAGAAAACCACAAAGCCAGGAGCTCCAGGGATACTCCCCATGCAAAAGGCAGGCCAAGTTGAGCGTAGCACATCCAAATCCTTGCTCCCTCTTTGTCATTCTGCTCAGAACTTCCGACAGCCCAATGCCAGATTACTGGCTCAGTCTAGGGTTAGGCTTAGGGCTAGGGTTAGGGTTATGCCTAGGGTTAGGGTTCACAAAACCACAAAGCCAGGAGCTCCAGGGACACTGATCATGCGAAAGGCAGGCCAAGTTAAGCACGGCACATCCAAAACCTTGCTCCCTCTTCTTCTTTCTGCAAGGGTTAGGGTTAGGGGCTCGGGTTAGTGTTAGGGGTTAGGGTTAGGGGTAGGGTTAGGGTTAGGGTTTTGACTAGGGTTAGGATTGAGAAAACCACAAAGCCAGGGGACCCAGGCACACTAAGCATGCAAAAGGCAGGCCAAGTTGAGCGTAGCACATCCAAATCCCCTCTCCCTCTTCGTCATTCTGCTCGGAATTCACCACAGCCCAATGCCCGATTTCTGCCTCAGTCTAGGGTTAGGCTTAGGGCTAGGGTTAGGGTTATGCCTAGGGTTAGGGTTCAGAAAACCACAAAGCCAGGAGCTCCAGGGATACTCACCATGCAAAAGGCAGGCCAAGTTGAGTGTAGCACATCCAAATCCTTGCTCCCTCTTCTTCATTCTGCTCGGAACTCACCACGGCCCAATGCCCGATGTCTGCCTCAGTCTAGGGTTAGGCTTAGGGCTAGGGTTAGGGTTATGCCTAGGGTTAGGGTTCACAAAACCACAAAGCCAGGAGCTCCAGGGATACTCACCATGCAAAAGGCAGGCCAAGTTGAGCGTAGCACATCCAAATCCCCTCTCCCTCTTCGTCATTCTGCTCGGAACTCACCACAGCCCAATGTCCGATTTCTGCCTCAGTCTAGGGTTAGGCTTAGGGCTAGGGTTAGGGTTATGCCTAGGGTTAGGGTTCACAAAACCACAAAGCCAGGAGCTCCAGGGATACTCACCATGCAAAAGGCAGGCCAAGTTGAGCGTAGCACATCCAAATCATTGCTCCCTCTTTGTCATTCTGCTCGGAACTCACCACAGCCCCATGCCCGATTTCTGCCTCAGTCTAGGGTTAGGCTTAGGGCTAGGGTTAGGGTTATGCCTAGGGTTAGGGTTCAGAAAACCACAAAGCCAGGAGCTCCAGGGATACTCACCATGCAAAAGGCAGGCCAAGTTGAGTGTAGCACATCCAAATCCCCTCTCCCTCTTCGTCATTCTGCTCGGAACTTCCCACAGCCCAATGCCAGATTACTGGCTCAGTCTAGGTTTAGGCTTAGGGCTAGGGTTAGGGTTATGCCTAGGGTTAGGGTTCAGAAAACCACAAAGCCAGGAGCTCCAGGGATACTCCCCATGCAAAAGGCAGGCCAAGTTGAGCGTAGCACATCCAAATCCTTGCTCCCTCTTCTTCATTCTGCTCGGAACTCACCACAGCCCAATGCCCGATTACTGGCTCAGTCTAGGTTTAGGCTTAGGGCTAAGGTTAGGGTTATGCCTAGGGTTAGGGTTCAGAAAACCACAAAGCCAGGAGCTCCAGGGATACTCACCATGCAAAAGGCAGGCCAAGTTGAGTGTAGCACATCCAAATCCTTGCTTCCTCTTCGTCATTCTGCTCGGAACTCCCCACAGCCCAATGCCCGATTTCTGCCTCAGTCTAGGGTTAGGCTTAGGGTTAGGGTTAGGGTTATGCCTAGGGTTAGGGTTCAGAAAACCACAAAGCCAGGAGCTCCAGGGATACTCCCCATGCAAAAGGCAGGCCAAGTTGAGCGTAGCACATCCAAATCCCCTCTCCCTCTTCGTCATTCTGCTCGGAACTCACCACAGCCCAATGCCCGATTACTGCCTCAGTCTAGGGTTAGGCTTAGGGCTAGGGTTAGGGTTATGCCTAGGGTTAGGGTTCACAAAACCACAAAGCCAGGAGCTCCAGGGATACTCACCATGCAAAAGGCAGGCCAAGTTGAGCGTAGCACATCCAAATCCCCTCTCCCTCTTTGTCATTCTCCTCGGAACTCCCCACAGCCCAATGCCCGATTACTGGCTCAGTCTAGGGTTAGGCTTAGGGCTAGGGTTAGGGTTATGCCTAGGGTTAGGGTTCAGAAAACCACAAAGCCAGGAGCTCCAGGGACACTGATCATGCGAAAGGCAGGCCAAGTTAAGCACGGCACATCCAAAACCTTGCTCCCTCTACGTCATTCTGCTCAGAACTTCCCACAGCCCAATGCCAGATTACTGGCTCAGTCTAGGGTTAGGCTTAGGGCTAGGGTTAGGGTTATGCCTAGGGTTAGGGTTCACAAAACCACAATGCCAGGAGCTCCAGGGACACTGATCATGCGAAAGGCAGGCCAAGTTAAGCACGGCACATCCAAAACCTTGCTCCCTCTTCTTCTTTCTGCAAGGGTTAGGGTTAGGGGCTCGGGTTAGTGTTAGGGGTTAGGGTTAGGGGTAGGGTTAGGGTTAGGGTTTTGACTAGGGTTAGGATTGAGAAAACCACAAAGCCAGGGGACCCAGGCACACTAAGCATGCAAAAGGCAGGCCAAGTTGAGCGTAGCACATCCAAATCCCCTCTCCCTCTTCGTCATTCTGCTCGGAATTCACCACAGCCCAATGCCCGATTTCTGCCTCAGTCTAGGGTTAGGCTTAGGGCTAGGGTTAGGGTTATGCCTAGGGTTAGGGTTCAGAAAACCACAAAGCCAGGAGCTCCAGGGATACTCACCATGCAAAAGGCAGGCCAAGTTGAGCGTAGCACATCCAAATCCCCTCTCCCTCTTCGTCATTCTGCTCGGAACTCACCACAGCCCAATGCCCGATTTCTGCCTCAGTCTAGGGTTAGGCTTAGGGCTAGGGTTAGGGTTATGCCTAGGGTTAGGGTTCACAAAACCACAAAGCCAGGAGCTCCAGGGATACTCCCCATGCAAAAGGCAGGCCAAGTTGAGCGCAGCCAATCCAAATCCTTGCTCCCTCTTCGTCATTCTGCTCGGAACTCCCCACAGCCCAATGCCCGATTTCTGCCTCAGTCTAGGGTTAGGCTTAGGGCTAGGGTTAGGGTTATGCCTAGGGTTAGGGTTCACAAAACCACAAAGCCAGGAGCTCCAGGGATACTCCCCATGCAAAAGGCAGGCCAAGTTGAGCGTAGCACATCCAAATCCTTGCTCCCTCTTCTTCATTCTGCTCGGAACTCACCACAGCCCAATGCCCGATTACTGGCTCAGTCTAGGTTTAGGCTTAGGGCTAAGGTTAGGGTTATGCCTAGGGTTAGGGTTCAGAAAACCACAAAGCCAGGAGCTCCAGGGATACTCACCATGCAAAAGGCAGGCCAAGTTGAGTGTAGCACATCCAAATCCTTGCTTCCTCTTCGTCATTCTGCTCGGAACTCCCCACAGCCCAATGCCCGATTTCTGCCTCAGTCTAGGGTTAGGCTTAGGGTTAGGGTTAGGGTTATGCCTAGGGTTAGGGTTCAGAAAACCACAAAGCCAGGAGCTCCAGGGATACTCCCCATGCAAAAGGCAGGCCAAGTTGAGCGTAGCACATCCAAATCCCCTCTCCCTCTTCGTCATTCTGCTCGGAACTCACCACAGCCCAATGCCCGATTACTGCCTCAGTCTAGGGTTAGGCTTAGGGCTAGGGTTAGGGTTATGCCTAGGGTTAGGGTTCACAAAACCACAAAGCCAGGAGCTCCAGGGATACTCACCATGCAAAAGGCAGGCCAAGTTGAGCGTAGCACATCCAAATCCCCTCTCCCTCTTTGTCATTCTCCTCGGAACTCCCCACAGCCCAATGCCCGATTACTGGCTCAGTCTAGGGTTAGGCTTAGGGCTAGGGTTAGGGTTATGCCTAGGGTTAGGGTTCACAAAACCACAAAGCCAGGAGCTCCAGGGACACTGATCATGCGAAAGGCAGGCCAAGTTAAGCACGGCACATCCAAAACCTTGCTCCCTCTACGTCATTCTGCTCAGAACTTCCCACAGCCCAATGCCAGATTACTGGCTCAGTCTAGGGTTAGGCTTAGGGCTAGGGTTAGGGTTATGCCTAGGGTTAGGGTTCACAAAACCACAATGCCAGGAGCTCCAGGGACACTGATCATGCGAAAGGCAGGCCAAGTTAAGCACGGCACATCCAAAACCTTGCTCCCTCTTCTTCTTTCTGCAAGGGTTAGGGTTAGGGGCTCGGGTTAGTGTTAGGGGTTAGGGTTAGGGGTAGGGTTAGGGTTAGGGTTTTGACTAGGGTTAGGATTGAGAAAACCACAAAGCCAGGGGACCCAGGCACACTAAGCATGCAAAAGGCAGGCCAAGTTGAGCGTAGCACATCCAAATCCCCTCTCCCTCTTCGTCATTCTGCTCGGAATTCACCACAGCCCAATGCCCGATTTCTGCCTCAGTCTAGGGTTAGGCTTAGGGCTAGGGTTAGGGTTATGCCTAGGGTTAGGGTTCAGAAAACCACAAAGCCAGGAGCTCCAGGGATACTCACCATGCAAAAGGCAGGCCAAGTTGAGCGTAGCACATCCAAATCCCCTCTCCCTCTTCGTCATTCTGCTCGGAACTCACCACAGCCCAATGCCCGATTTCTGCCTCAGTCTAGGGTTAGGCTTAGGGCTAGGGTTAGGGTTATGCCTAGGGTTAGGGTTCACAAAACCACAAAGCCAGGAGCTCCAGGGATACTCCCCATGCAAAAGGCAGGCCAAGTTGAGCGCAGCCAATCCAAATCCTTGCTCCCTCTTCGTCATTCTGCTCGGAACTCCCCACAGCCCAATGCCCGATTTCTGCCTCAGTCTAGGGTTAGGCTTAGGGCTAGGGTTAGGGTTATGCCTAGGGTTAGGGTTCAGAAAACCACAAAGCCAGGAGCTCCAGGGATACTCCCCATGCAAAAGGCAGGCCAAGTTGAGCGTAGCACATCCAAATCCTTGCTCCCTCTTTGTCATTCTGCTCAGAACTTCCGACAGCCCAATGCCAGATTACTGGCTCAGTCTAGGGTTAGGCTTAGGGCTAGGGTTAGGGTTATGCCTAGGGTTAGGGTTCACAAAACCACAAAGCCAGGAGCTCCAGGGACACTGATCATGCGAAAGGCAGGCCAAGTTAAGCACGGCACATCCAAAACCTTGCTCCCTCTTCTTCTTTCTGCAAGGGTTAGGGTTAGGGGCTCGGGTTAGTGTTAGGGGTTAGGGTTAGGGGTAGGGTTAGGGTTAGGGTTTTGACTAGGGTTAGGATTGAGAAAACCACAAAGCCAGGGGACCCAGGCACACTAAGCATGCAAAAGGCAGGCCAAGTTGAGCGTAGCACATCCAAATCCCCTCTCCCTCTTCGTCATTCTGCTCGGAATTCACCACAGCCCAATGCCCGATTTCTGCCTCAGTCTAGGGTTAGGCTTAGGGCTAGGGTTAGGGTTATGCCTAGGGTTAGGGTTCAGAAAACCACAAAGCCAGGAGCTCCAGGGATACTCACCATGCAAAAGGCAGGCCAAGTTGAGTGTAGCACATCCAAATCCTTGCTCCCTCTTCTTCATTCTGCTCGGAACTCACCACGGCCCAATGCCCGATGTCTGCCTCAGTCTAGGGTTAGGCTTAGGGCTAGGGTTAGGGTTATGCCTAGGGTTAGGGTTCACAAAACCACAAAGCCAGGAGCTCCAGGGATACTCACCATGCAAAAGGCAGGCCAAGTTGAGCGTAGCACATCCAAATCCCCTCTCCCTCTTCGTCATTCTGCTCGGAACTCACCACAGCCCAATGTCCGATTTCTGCCTCAGTCTAGGGTTAGGCTTAGGGCTAGGGTTAGGGTTATGCCTAGGGTTAGGGTTCACAAAACCACAAAGCCAGGAGCTCCAGGGATACTCACCATGCAAAAGGCAGGCCAAGTTGAGCGTAGCACATCCAAATCATTGCTCCCTCTTTGTCATTCTGCTCGGAACTCACCACAGCCCCATGCCCGATTTCTGCCTCAGTCTAGGGTTAGGCTTAGGGCTAGGGTTAGGGTTATGCCTAGGGTTAGGGTTCAGAAAACCACAAAGCCAGGAGCTCCAGGGATACTCACCATGCAAAAGGCAGGCCAAGTTGAGTGTAGCACATCCAAATCCCCTCTCCCTCTTCGTCATTCTGCTCGGAACTTCCCACAGCCCAATGCCAGATTACTGGCTCAGTCTAGGTTTAGGCTTAGGGCTAGGGTTAGGGTTATGCCTAGGGTTAGGGTTCAGAAAACCACAAAGCCAGGAGCTCCAGGGATACTCACCATGCAAAAGGCAGGCCAAGTTGAGTGTAGCACATCCAAATCCTTGCTTCCTCTTCGTCATTCTGCTCGGAACTCCCCACAGCCCAATGCCCGATTTCTGCCTCAGTCTAGGGTTAGGCTTAGGGCTAGGGTTAGGGTTATGCCTAGGGTTAGGGTTCAGAAAACCACAAAGCCAGGAGCTCCAGGGATACTCCCCATGCAAAAGGCAGGCCAAGTTGAGCGTAGCACATCCAAATCCCCTCTCCCTCTTTGTCATTCTGCTCGGAACTCCCCACAGCCCAATGCCCGATTTCTGCCTCAGTCTACGGTTAGGCTTAGGGCTAGGATTAGGGTTATGCTTAGGGTTAGGGTTCACAAAACCACAAAGCCAGGAGCTCCAGGGATGCTCACCATGCAAAAGGCAAGCCAAGTTGAGCGTAGCACATCCAAATCCCCTCTCCCTCTTCGTCATTCTGCTCGGAACTCACCACAGCCCAATGCCCGATTTCTGCCTCAGTCTAGGGTTAGGCTTAGGGCTAGGGTTAGGGTTATGCCTAGGGTTAGGGTTCACAAAACCACAAAGCCAGGAGCTCCAGGGATACTCACCATGCAAAAGGCAGGCCAAGTTGAGCGTAGCACATCCAAATCCTTGCTCCCTCTTTGTCATTCTGCTCGGAACTCACCACAGCCCCATGCCCGATTTCTGCCTCAGTCTAGGGTTAGGCTTAGGGCTAGGGTTAGGGTTATGCCTAGGGTTAGGGTTCACAAAACCACAAAGCCAGGAGCTCCAGGGATACTCCCCATGCAAAAGGCAGGCCAAGTTGAGCGCAGCACATCCAAATCCTTGCTCCCTCTTCGTCATTCTGCTCGGAACTCCCCACAGCCCAATGCCCGATTTCTGCCTCAGTCTAGGGTTAGGCTTAGGGCTAGGGTTAGGGTTATGCCTAGGGTTAGGGTTCACAAAACCACAAAGCCAGGAGCTCCAGGGACACTGATCATGCGAAAGGCAGGCCAAGTTAAGCACGGCACATCCAAAACCTTGCTCCCTCTTCTTCTTTCTGCAAGGGTTAGGGTTAGGGGCTCGGGTTAGTGTTAGGGGTTAGGGTTAGGGGTAGGGTTAGGGTTAGGGTTTTGACTAGGGTTAGGGTTCACAAAACCACAAAGCCAGGGGACCCAGGCACACTAAGCATGCAAAAGGCAGGCCAAGTTGAGCGTAGCACATCCAAATCCCCTCTCCCTCTTCGTCATTCTGCTCGGAACTCACCACAGCCCAATGCCCGATTTCTGCCTCAGTCTAGGGTTAGGCTTAAGGCTAGGGTTAGGGTTATGCCTAGGGTTAGGGTTATGCCTAGGGTTAGGGTTCAGAAAACCACAAAGCCAGGAGCTCCAGGGATACTCACCATGCAAAAGGCAGGCCAAGTTGAGCGTAGCACATCCAAATCCCCTCTCCCTCTTCGTCATTCTGCTCGGAACTCACCACAGCCCAATGCCCGATTACTGCCTCAGTCTAGGGTTAGGCTTAGGGCTAGGGTTAGGGTTATGCCTAGGGTTAGGGTTCACAAAACCACAAAGCCAGGAGCTCCAGGGATACTCACCATGCAAAAGGCAGGCCAAGTTGAGCGTAGCACATCCAAATCCCCTCTCCCTCTTCGTCATTCTGCTCGGAACTCCCCACAGCCCAATGCCCGATTACTGGCTCAGTCTAGGGTTAGGCTTAGGGCTAGGGTTAGGGTTATGCCTAGGGTTAGGGTTCAGAAAACCACAAAGCCAGGAGCTCCAGGGACACTGATCATGCGAAAGGCAGGCCAAGTTAAGCACGGCACATCCAAAACCTTGCTCCCTCTACGTCATTCTGCTCAGAACTTCCCACAGCCCAATGCCAGATTACTGGCTCAGTCTAGGGTTAGGCTTAGGGCTAGGGTTAGGGTTATGCCTAGGGTTAGGGTTCACAAAACCACAATGCCAGGAGCTCCAGGGACACTGATCATGCGAAAGGCAGGCCAAGTTAAGCACGGCACATCCAAAACCTTGCTCCCTCTTCTTCTTTCTGCAAGGGTTAGGGTTAGGGGCTCGGGTTAGTGTTAGGGGTTAGGGTTAGGGGTAGGGTTAGGGTTAGGGTTTTGACTAGGGTTAGGATTGAGAAAACCACAAAGCCAGGGGACCCAGGCACACTAAGCATGCAAAAGGCAGGCCAAGTTGAGCGTAGCACATCCAAATCCCCTCTCCCTCTTCGTCATTCTGCTCAGAATTCACCACAGCCCAATGCCCGATTTCTGCCTCAGTCTAGGGTTAGGCTTAGGGCTAGGGTTAGGGTTATGCCTAGGGTTAGGGTTCAGAAAACCACAAAGCCAGGAGCTCCAGGGATACTCACGATGCAAAAGGCAGGCCAAGTTGAGCGTAGCACATCCAAATCCCCTCTCCCTCTTCGTCATTCTGCTCGGAACTCACCACAGCCCAATGCCCGATTTCTGCCTCAGTCTAGGGTTAGGCTTAGGGCTAGGGTTAGGGTTATGCCTAGGGTTAGGGTTCACAAAACCACAAAGCCAGGAGCTCCAGGGATACTCACCATGCAAAAGGCAGGCCAAGTTGAGTGTAGCACATCCAAATCCTTGCTCCCTCTACGTCATTCTGCTCGGAACTCACCACAGCCCAATGCCCGATATCTGCCTCAGTCTAGGGTTAGGCTTAGGGCTAGGGTTAGGGTTATGCCTAGGGTTAGGGTTCACAAAACCACAAAGCCAGGAGCTCCAGGGATACTCACCATGCAAAAGGCAGGCCAAGTTGAGCGTAGCACATCCAAATCCCCTCTCCCTCTTCGTCATTCTGCTCGGAACTCACCACAGCCCCATGCTCGATTTCTGCCTCAGTCTAGGGTTAGGCTTAGGGCTAGGGTTAGGGTTATGCCTAGGGTTAGGGTTCACAAAACCACAAAGCCAGGAGCTCCAGGGATACTCCCCATGCAAAAGGCAGGCCAAGTTGAGCGCAGCCAATCCAAATCCTTGCTCCCTCTTCGTCATTCTGCTCGGAACTCCCCACAGCCCAATGCCCGATTTCTGCCTCAGTCTAGGGTTAGGCTTAGGGCTAGGGTTAGGGTTATGCCTAGGGTTAGGGTTCAGAAAACCACAAAGCCAGGAGCTCCAGGGATACTCCCCATGCAAAAGGCAGGCCAAGTTGAGCGTAGCACATCCAAATCCTTGCTCCCTCTTTGTCATTCTGCTCAGAACTTCCGACAGCCCAATGCCAGATTACTGGCTCAGTCTAGGGTTAGGCTTAGGGCTAGGGTTAGGGTTATGCCTAGGGTTAGGGTTCACAAAACCACAAAGCCAGGAGCTCCAGGGACACTGATCATGCGAAAGGCAGGCCAAGTTAAGCACGGCACATCCAAAACCTTGCTCCCTCTTCTTCTTTCTGCAAGGGTTAGGGTTAGGGGCTCGGGTTAGTGTTAGGGGTTAGGGTTAGGGGTAGGGTTAGGGTTAGGGTTTTGACTAGGGTTAGGATTGAGAAAACCACAAAGCCAGGGGACCCAGGCACACTAAGCATGCAAAAGGCAGGCCAAGTTGAGCGTAGCACATCCAAATCCCCTCTCCCTCTTCGTCATTCTGCTCGGAATTCACCACAGCCCAATGCCCGATTTCTGCCTCAGTCTAGGGTTAGGGTTAGGGCTAGGGTTAGGGTTATGCCTAGGGTTAGGGTTCAGAAAACCACAAAGCCAGGAGCTCCAGGGATACTCCCCATGCAAAAGGCAGGCCAAGTTGAGCGTAGCACATCCAAATCCCCTCTCCCTCTTCGTCATTCTGCTCGGAACTCACCACAGCCCAATGCCCGATTACTGCCTCAGTCTAGGGTTCGGCTTAGGGCTAGGGTTAGGGTTATGCCTAGGGTTAGGGTTCACAAAACCACAAAGCCAGGAGCTCCAGGGATACTCACCATGCAAAAGGCAGGCCAAGTTGAGCGTAGCACATCCAAATCCCCTCTCCCTCTTTGTCATTCTGCTCGGAACTCCCCACAGCCCAATGCCCGATTTCTGCCTCAGTCTACGGTTAGGCTTAGGGCTAGGATTAGGGTTATGCTTAGGGTTAGGGTTCACAAAACCACAAAGCCAGGAGCTCCAGGGATACTCACCATGCAAAAGGCAAGCCAAGTTGAGCGTAGCACATCCAAATCCCCTCTCCCTCTTCGTCATTCTGCTCGGAACTCACCACAGCCCAATGCCCGATTTCTGCCTCAGTCTAGGGTTAGGCTTAGGGCTAGGGTTAGGGTTATGCCTAGGGTTAGGGTTCACAAAACCACAAAGCCAGGAGCTCCAGGGATACTCACCATGCAAAAGGCAGGCCAAGTTGAGCGTAGCACATCCAAATCCTTGCTCCCTCTTTGTCATTCTGCTCGGAACTCACCACAGCCCCATGCCCGATTTCTGCCTCAGTCTAGGGTTAGGCTTAGGGCTAGGGTTAGGGTTATGCCTAGGGTTAGGGTTCACAAAACCACAAAGCCAGGAGCTCCAGGGATACTCCCCATGCAAAAGGCAGGCCAAGTTGAGCGCAGCACATCCAAATCCTTGCTCCCTCTTCGTCATTCTGCTCGGAACTCCCCACAGCCCAATGCCCGATTTCTGCCTCAGTCTAGGGTTAGGCTTAGGGCTAGGGTTAGGGTTATGCCTAGGGTTAGGGTTCACAAAACCACAAAGCCAGGAGCTCCAGGGACACTGATCATGCGAAAGGCAGGCCAAGTTAAGCACGGCACATCCAAAACCTTGCTCCCTCTTCTTCTTTCTGCAAGGGTTAGGGTTAGGGGCTCGGGTTAGTGTTAGGGGTTAGGGTTAGGGGTAGGGTTAGGGTTAGGGTTTTGACTAGGGTTAGGGTTCACAAAACCACAAAGCCAGGGGACCCAGGCACACTAAGCATGCAAAAGGCAGGCCAAGTTGAGCGTAGCACATCCAAATCCCCTCTCCCTCTTCGTCATTCTGCTCGGAACTCACCACAGCCCAATGCCCGATTTCTGCCTCAGTCTAGGGTTAGGCTTAAGGCTAGGGTTAGGGTTATGCCTAGGGTTAGGGTTATGCCTAGGGTTAGGGTTCAGAAAACCACAAAGCCAGGAGCTCCAGGGATACTCACCATGCAAAAGGCAGGCCAAGTTGAGCGTAGCACATCCAAATCCCCTCTCCCTCTTCGTCATTCTGCTCGGAACTCCCCACAGCCCAATGCCCGATTACTGCCTCAGTCTAGGGTTAGGCTTAGGGCTAGGGTTAGGGTTATGCCTAGGGTTAGGGTTCACAAAACCACAAAGCCAGGAGCTCCAGGGATACTCACCATGCAAAAGGCAGGCCAAGTTGAGCGTAGCACATCCAAATCCCCTCTCCCTCTTCGTCATTCTGCTCGGAACTCCCCACAGCCCAATGCCCGATTACTGGCTCAGTCTAGGGTTAGGCTTAGGGCTAGGGTTAGGGTTATGCCTAGGGTTAGGGTTCAGAAAACCACAAAGCCAGGAGCTCCAGGGACACTGATCATGCGAAAGGCAGGCCAAGTTAAGCACGGCACATCCAAAACCTTGCTCCCTCTACGTCATTCTGCTCAGAACTTCCCACAGCCCAATGCCAGATTACTGGCTCAGTCTAGGGTTAGGCTTAGGGCTAGGGTTAGGGTTATGCCTAGGGTTAGGGTTCACAAAACCACAATGCCAGGAGCTCCAGGGACACTGATCATGCGAAAGGCAGGCCAAGTTAAGCACGGCACATCCAAAACCTTGCTCCCTCTTCTTCTTTCTGCAAGGGTTAGGGTTAGGGGCTCGGGTTAGTGTTAGGGGTTAGGGTTAGGGGTAGGGTTAGGGTTAGGGTTTTGACTAGGGTTAGGATTGAGAAAACCACAAAGCCAGGAGACCCAGGCACACTAAGCATGCAAAAGGCAGGCCAAGTTGAGCGTAGCACATCCAAATCCCCTCTCCCTCTTCGTCATTCTGCTCAGAATTCACCACAGCCCAATGCCCGATTTCTGCCTCAGTCTAGGGTTAGGCTTAGGGCTAGGGTTAGGGTTATGCCTAGGGTTAGGGTTCACAAAACCACAAAGCCAGGAGCTCCAGGGATACTCACCATGCAAAAGGCAGGCCAAGTTGAGTGTAGCACATCCAAATCCTTGCTCCCTCTACGTCATTCTGCTCGGAACTCACCACAGCCCAATGCCCGATATCTGCCTCAGTCTAGGGTTAGGCTTAGGGCTAGGGTTAGGGTTATGCCTAGGGTTAGGGTTCACAAAACCACAAAGCCAGGAGCTCCAGGGATACTCACCATGCAAAAGGCAGGCCAAGTTGAGCGTAGCACATCCAAATCCCCTCTCCCTCTTCGTCATTCTGCTCGGAACTCACCACAGCCCCATGCTCGATTTCTGCCTCAGTCTAGGGTTAGGCTTAGGGCTAGGGTTAGGGTTATGCCTAGGGTTAGGGTTCACAAAACCACAAAGCCAGGAGCTCCAGGGATACTCCCCATGCAAAAGGCAGGCCAAGTTGAGCGCAGCCAATCCAAATCCTTGCTCCCTCTTCGTCATTCTGCTCGGAACTCCCCACAGCCCAATGCCCGATTTCTGCCTCAGTCTAGGGTTAGGCTTAGGGCTAGGGTTAGGGTTATGCCTAGGGTTAGGGTTCAGAAAACCACAAAGCCAGGAGCTCTAGGGATACTCCCCATGCAAAAGGCAGGCCAAGTTGAGCGTAGCACATCCAAATCCTTGCTCCCTCTTTGTCATTCTGCTCAGAACTTCCGACAGCCCAATGCCAGATTACTGGCTCAGTCTAGGGTTAGGCTTAGGGCTAGGGTTAGGGTTATGCCTAGGGTTAGGGTTCACAAAACCACAAAGCCAGGAGCTCCAGGGACACTGATCATGCGAAAGGCAGGCCAAGTTAAGCACGGCACATCCAAAACCTTGCTCCCTCTTCTTCTTTCTGCAAGGGTTAGGGTTAGGGGCTCGGGTTAGTGTTAGGGGTTAGGGTTAGGGGTAGGGTTAGGGTTAGGGTTTTGACTAGGGTTAGGATTGAGAAAACCACAAAGCCAGGGGACCCAGGCACACTAAGCATGCAAAAGGCAGGCCAAGTTGAGCGTAGCACATCCAAATCCCCTCTCCCTCTTCGTCATTCTGCTCGGAATTCACCACAGCCCAATGCCCGATTTCTGCCTCAGTCTAGGGTTAGGGTTAGGGCTAGGGTTAGGGTTATGCCTAGGGTTAGGGTTCAGAAAACCACAAAGCCAGGAGCTCCAGGGATACTCCCCATGCAAAAGGCAGGCCAAGTTGAGCGTAGCACATCCAAATCCCCTCTCCCTCTTCGTCATTCTGCTCGGAACTCACCACAGCCCAATGCCCGATTACTGCCTCAGTCTAGGGTTAGGCTTAGGGCTAGGGTTAGGGTTATGCCTAGGGTTAGGGTTCACAAAACCACAAAGCCAGGAGCTCCAGGGATACTCACCATGCAAAAGGCAGGCCAAGTTGAGCGTAGCACATCCAAATCCCCTCTCCCTCTTTGTCATTCTCCTCGGAACTCCCCACAGCCCAATGCCCGATTACTGGCTCAGTCTAGGGTTAGGCTTAGGGCTAGGGTTAGGGTTATGCCTAGGGTTAGGGTTCAGAAAACCACAAAGCCAGGAGCTCCAGGGACACTGATCATGCGAAAGGCAGGCCAAGTTAAGCACGGCACATCCAAAACCTTGCTCCCTCTACGTCATTCTGCTCAGAACTTCCCACAGCCCAATGCCAGATTACTGGCTCAGTCTAGGGTTAGGCTTAGGGCTAGGGTTAGGGTTATGCCTAGGGTTAGGGTTCACAAAACCACAATGCCAGGAGCTCCAGGGACACTGATCATGCGAAAGGCAGGCCAAGTTAAGCACGGCACATCCAAAACCTTGCTCCCTCTTCTTCTTTCTGCAAGGGTTAGGGTTAGGGGCTCGGGTTAGTGTTAGGGGTTAGGGTTAGGGGTAGGGTTAGGGTTAGGGTTTTGACTAGGGTTAGGATTGAGAAAACCACAAAGCCAGGGGACCCAGGCACACTAAGCATGCAAAAGGCAGGCCAAGTTGAGCGTAGCACATCCAAATCCCCTCTCCCTCTTCGTCATTCTGCTCGGAATTCACCACAGCCCAATGCCCGATTTCTGCCTCAGTCTAGGGTTAGGCTTAGGGCTAGGGTTAGGGTTATGCCTAGGGTTAGGGTTCAGAAAACCACAAAGCCAGGAGCTCCAGGGATACTCACCATGCAAAAGGCAGGCCAAGTTGAGCGTAGCACATCCAAATCCCCTCTCCCTCTTCGTCATTCTGCTCGGAACTCACCACAGCCCAATGCCCGATTTCTGCCTCAGTCTAGGGTTAGGCTTAGGGCTAGGGTTAGGGTTATGCCTAGGGTTAGGGTTCAGAAAACCACAAAGCCAGGAGCTCCAGGGATACTCACCATGCAAAAGGCAGGCCAAGTTGAGCGTAGCACATCCAAATCCCCTCTCCCTCTTCGTCATTCTGCTCGGAACTCACCACAGCCCAATGCCCGATTTCTGCCTCAGTCTAGGGTTAGGCTTAGGGCTAGGGTTAGGGTTATGCCTAGGGTTAGGGTTCACAAAACCACAAAGCCAGGAGCTCCAGGGATACTCCCCATGCAAAAGGCAGGCCAAGTTGAGCGCAGCCAATCCAAATCCTTGCTCCCTCTTCGTCATTCTGCTCGGAACTCCCCACAGCCCAATGCCCGATTTCTGCCTCAGTCTAGGGTTAGGCTTAGGGCTAGGGTTAGGGTTATGCCTAGGGTTAGGGTTCAGAAAACCACAAAGCCAGGAGCTCCAGGGATACTCCCCATGCAAAAGGCAGGCCAAGTTGAGCGTAGCACATCCAAATCCTTGCTCCCTCTTTGTCATTCTGCTCAGAACTTCCGACAGCCCAATGCCAGATTACTGGCTCAGTCTAGGGTTAGGCTTAGGGCTAGGGTTAGGGTTATGCCTAGGGTTAGGGTTCACAAAACCACAAAGCCAGGAGCTCCAGGGACACTGATCATGCGAAAGGCAGGCCAAGTTAAGCACGGCACATCCAAAACCTTGCTCCCTCTTCTTCTTTCTGCAAGGGTTAGGGTTAGGGGCTCGGGTTAGTGTTAGGGGTTAGGGTTAGGGGTAGGGTTAGGGTTAGGGTTTTGACTAGGGTTAGGATTGAGAAAACCACAAAGCCAGGGGACCCAGGCACACTAAGCATGCAAAAGGCAGGCCAAGTTGAGCGTAGCACATCCAAATCCCCTCTCGCTCTTCGTCATTCTGCTCGGAATTCACCACAGCCCAATGCCCGATTTCTGCCTCAGTCTAGGGTTAGGCTTAGGGCTAGGGTTAGGGTTATGCCTAGGGTTAGGGTTCAGAAAACCACAAAGCCAGGAGCTCCAGGGATACTCACCATGCAAAAGGCAGGCCAAGTTGAGTGTAGCACATCCAAATCCTTGCTCCCTCTTCTTCATTCTGCTCGGAACTCACCACGGCCCAATGCCCGATGTCTGCCTCAGTCTAGGGTTAGGCTTAGGGCTAGGGTTAGGGTTATGCCTAGGGTTAGGGTTCACAAAACCACAAAGCCAGGAGCTCCAGGGATACTCACCATGCAAAAGGCAGGCCAAGTTGAGCGTAGCACATCCAAATCCCCTCTCCCTCTTTGTCATTCTGCTCGGAACTCACCACAGCCCAATGTCCGATTTCTGCCTCAGTCTAGGGTTAGGCTTAGGGCTAGGGTTAGGGTTATGCCTAGGGTTAGGGTTCACAAAACCACAAAGCCAGGAGCTCCAGGGATACTCACCATGCAAAAGGCAGGCCAAGTTGAGCGTAGCACATCCAAATCATTGCTCCCTCTTTGTCATTCTGCTCGGAACTCACCACAGCCCCATGCCCGATTTCTGCCTCAGTCTAGGGTTAGGCTTAGGGCTAGGGTTAGGGTTATGCCTAGGGTTAGGGTTCAGAAAACCACAAAGCCAGGAGCTCCAGGGATACTCACCATGCAAAAGGCAGGCCAAGTTGAGTGTAGCACATCCAAATCCCCTCTCCCTCTTCGTCATTCTGCTCGGAACTTCCCACAGCCCAATGCCAGATTACTGGCTCAGTCTAGGGTTAGGCTTAGGGCTAGGGTTAGGGTTATGCCTAGGGTTAGGGTTCACAAAACCACAAAGCCAGGAGCTCCAGGGATACTCCCCATGCAAAAGGCAGGCCAAGTTGTGCGTAGCACATCCAAATCCTTGCTCCCTCTTCTTCATTCTGCTCGGAACTCCCCACAGCCCAATGCCCGATTACTGGCTCAGTCTAGGTTTAGGCTTAGGGCTAGGGTTAGGGTTATGCCTAGGGTTAGGGTTCAGAAAACCACAAAGCCAGGAGCTCCAGGGATACTCACCATGCAAAAGGCAGGCCAAGTTGAGTGTAGCACATCCAAATCCTTGCTTCCTCTTCGTCATTCTGCTCGGAACTCCCCACAGCCCAATGCCCGATTTCTGCCTCAGTCTAGGGTTAGGCTTAGGGCTAGGGTTAGGGTTATGCCTAGGGTTAGGGTTCAGAAAACCACAAAGCCAGGAGCTCCAGGGATACTCCCCATGCAAAAGGCAGGCCAAGTTGAGCGTAGCACATCCAAATCCCCTCTCCCTCTTTGTCATTCTGCTCGGAACTCCCCACAGCCCAATGCCCGATTTCTGCCTCAGTCTACGGTTAGGCTTAGGGCTAGGATTAGGGTTATGCTAAGGGTTAGGGTTCACAAAACCACAAAGCCAGGAGCTCCAGGGATACTCACCATGCAAAAGGCAGGCCAAGTTGAGCGTAGCACATCCAAATCCCCTCTCCCTCTTCGTCATTCTGCTCGGAACTCACCACAGCCCAATGCCCGATTTCTGCCTCAGTCTAGGGTTAGGCTTAGGGCTAGGGTTAGGGTTATGCCTAGGGTTAGGGTTCACAAAACCACAAAGCCAGGAGCTCCAGGGATACTCACCATGCAAAAGGCAGGCCAAGTTGAGCGTAGCACATCCAAATCCTTGCTCCCTCTTTGTCATTCTGCTCGGAACTCACCACAGCCCCATGCCCGATTTCTGCCTCAGTCTAGGGTTAGGCTTAGGGCTAGGGTTAGGGTTATGCCTAGGGTTAGGGTTCACAAAACCACAAAGCCAGGAGCTCCAGGGATACTCCCCATGCAAAAGGCAGGCCAAGTTGAGCGCAGCACATCCAAATCCTTGCTCCCTCTTCGTCATTCTGCTCGGAACTCCCCACAGCCCAATGCCCGATTTCTGCCTCAGTCTAGGGTTAGGCTTAGGGCTAGGGTTAGGGTTATGCCTAGGGTTAGGGTTCACAAAACCACAAAGCCAGGAGCTCCAGGGACACTGATCATGCGAAAGGCAGGCCAAGTTAAGCACGGCACATCCAAAACCATGCTCCCTCTTCTTCTTTCTGCAAGGGTTAGGGTTAGGGGCTCGGGTTAGGGTTAGGGGTTAGGGTTAGGGGTAGGGTTAGGGTTAGGGTTTTGACTAGGGTTAGGGTTCACAAAACCACAAAGCCAGGGGACCCAGGCACACTAAGCATGCAAAAGGCAGGCCAAGTTGAGCGTAGCACATCCAAATCCCCTCTCCCTCTTCGTCATTCTGCTCGGAACTCACCACAGCCCAATGCCCGATTTCTGCCTCAGTCTAGGGTTAGGCTTAAGGCTAGGGTTAGGGTTATGCCTAGGGTTAGGGTTATGCCTAGGGTTAGGGTTCAGAAAACCACAAAGCCAGGAGCTCCAGGGATACTCACCATGCAAAAGGCAGGCCAAGTTGAGCGTAGCACATCCAAATCCCCTCTCCCTCTTCGTCATTCTGCTCGGAACTCCCCACAGCCCAATGCCCGATTACTGCCTCAGTCTAGGGTTAGGCTTAGGGCTAGGGTTAGGGTTATGCCTAGGGTTAGGGTTCACAAAACCACAAAGCCAGGAGCTCCAGGGATACTCACCATGCAAAAGGCAGGCCAAGTTGAGCGTAGCACATCCAAATCCCCTCTCCCTCTTCGTCATTCTGCTCGGAACTCCCCACAGCCCAATGCCCGATTACTGGCTCAGTCTAGGGTTAGGCTTAGGGCTAGGGTTAGGGTTATGCCTAGGGTTAGGGTTCAGAAAACCACAAAGCCAGGAGCTCCAGGGACACTGATCATGCGAAAGGCAGGCCAAGTTAAGCACGGCACATCCAAAACCTTGCTCCCTCTACGTCATTCTGCTCAGAACTTCCCACAGCCCAATGCCAGATTACTGGCTCAGTCTAGGGTTA
The DNA here is from genome assembly GCF_965178545.1 of Coloeus monedula. Classification (NCBI taxonomy): domain Eukaryota; kingdom Metazoa; phylum Chordata; class Aves; order Passeriformes; family Corvidae; genus Coloeus; species Coloeus monedula. The sequence continues at coordinate 47,841 of NW_028120506.1, forward strand.
GGCTTAGGGCTAGGGTTAGGGTTATGCCTAGGGTTAGGGTTCACAAAACCACAATGCCAGGAGCTCCAGGGACACTGATCATGCGAAAGGCAGGCCAAGTTAAGCACGGCACATCCAAAACCTTGCTCCCTCTTCTTCTTTCTGCAAGGGTTAGGGTTAGGGGCTCGGGTTAGTGTTAGGGGTTAGGGTTAGGGGTAGGGTTAGGGTTAGGGTTTTGACTAGGGTTAGGATTGAGAAAACCACAAAGCCAGGGGACCCAGGCACACTAAGCATGCAAAAGGCAGGCCAAGTTGAGCGTAGCACATCCAAATCCCCTCTCCCTCTTCGTCATTCTGCTCGGAATTCACCACAGCCCAATGCCCGATTTCTGCCTCAGTCTAGGGTTAGGCTTAGGGCTAGGGTTAGGGTTATGCCTAGGGTTAGGGTTCAGAAAACCACAAAGCCAGGAGCTCCAGGGATACTCACCATGCAAAAGGCAGGCCAAGTTGAGCGTAGCACATCCAAATCCCCTCTCCCTCTTCGTCATTCTGCTCGGAACTCACCACAGCCCAATGCCCGATTTCTGCCTCAGTCTAGGGTTAGGCTTAGGGCTAGGGTTAGGGTTATGCCTAGGGTTAGGGTTCACAAAACCACAAAGCCAGGAGCTCCAGGGATACTCACCATGCAAAAGGCAGGCCAAGTTGAGTGTAGCACATCCAAATCCTTGCTCCCTCTACGTCATTCTGCTCGGAACTCACCACAGCCCAATGCCCGATATCTGCCTCAGTCTAGGGTTAGGCTTAGGGCTAGGGTTAGGGTTATGCCTAGGGTTAGGGTTCACAAAACCACAAAGCCAGGAGCTCCAGGGATACTCACCATGCAAAAGGCAGGCCAAGTTGAGCGTAGCACATCCAAATCCCCTCTCCCTCTTCGTCATTCTGCTCGGAACTCACCACAGCCCCATGCTCGATTTCTGCCTCAGTCTAGGGTTAGGCTTAGGGCTAGGGTTAGGGTTATGCCTAGGGTTAGGGTTCACAAAACCACAAAGCCAGGAGCTCCAGGGATACTCCCCATGCAAAAGGCAGGCCAAGTTGAGCGCAGCCAATCCAAATCCTTGCTCCCTCTTCGTCATTCTGCTCGGAACTCCCCACAGCCCAATGCCCGATTTCTGCCTCAGTCTAGGGTTAGGCTTAGGGCTAGGGTTAGGGTTATGCCTAGGGTTAGGGTTCAGAAAACCACAAAGCCAGGAGCTCCAGGGATACTCCCCATGCAAAAGGCAGGCCAAGTTGAGCGTAGCACATCCAAATCCTTGCTCCCTCTTTGTCATTCTGCTCAGAACTTCCGACAGCCCAATGCCAGATTACTGGCTCAGTCTAGGGTTAGGCTTAGGGCTAGGGTTAGGGTTATGCCTAGGGTTAGGGTTCACAAAACCACAAAGCCAGGAGCTCCAGGGACACTGATCATGCGAAAGGCAGGCCAAGTTAAGCACGGCACATCCAAAACCTTGCTCCCTCTTCTTCTTTCTGCAAGGGTTAGGGTTAGGGGCTCGGGTTAGTGTTAGGGGTTAGGGTTAGGGGTAGGGTTAGGGTTAGGGTTTTGACTAGGGTTAGGATTGAGAAAACCACAAAGCCAGGGGACCCAGGCACACTAAGCATGCAAAAGGCAGGCCAAGTTGAGCGTAGCACATCCAAATCCCCTCTCCCTCTTCGTCATTCTGCTCGGAATTCACCACAGCCCAATGCCCGATTTCTGCCTCAGTCTAGGGTTAGGCTTAGGGCTAGGGTTAGGGTTATGCCTAGGGTTAGGGTTCAGAAAACCACAAAGCCAGGAGCTCCAGGGATACTCACCATGCAAAAGGCAGGCCAAGTTGAGTGTAGCACATCCAAATCCTTGCTCCCTCTTCTTCATTCTGCTCGGAACTCACCACGGCCCAATGCCCGATGTCTGCCTCAGTCTAGGGTTAGGCTTAGGGCTAGGGTTAGGGTTATGCCTAGGGTTAGGGTTCACAAAACCACAAAGCCAGGAGCTCCAGGGATACTCACCATGCAAAAGGCAGGCCAAGTTGAGCGTAGCACATCCAAATCCCCTCTCCCTCTTCGTCATTCTGCTCGGAACTCACCACAGCCCAATGTCCGATTTCTGCCTCAGTCTAGGGTTAGGCTTAGGGCTAGGGTTAGGGTTATGCCTAGGGTTAGGGTTCACAAAACCACAAAGCCAGGAGCTCCAGGGATACTCACCATGCAAAAGGCAGGCCAAGTTGAGCGTAGCACATCCAAATCATTGCTCCCTCTTTGTCATTCTGCTCGGAACTCACCACAGCCCCATGCCCGATTTCTGCCTCAGTCTAGGGTTAGGCTTAGGGCTAGGGTTAGGGTTATGCCTAGGGTTAGGGTTCAGAAAACCACAAAGCCAGGAGCTCCAGGGATACTCACCATGCAAAAGGCAGGCCAAGTTGAGCGCAGCCAATCCAAATCCTTGCTCCCTCTTCGTCATTCTGCTCGGAACTCCCCACAGCCCAATGTCCGATTTCTGCCTCAGTCTAGGGTTAGGCTTAGGGCTAGGGTTAGGGTTATGCCTAGGGTTAGGGTTCAGAAAACCACAAAGCCAGGAGCTCCAGGGATACTCCCCATGCAAAAGGCAGGCCAAGTTGAGCGTAGCACATCCAAATCCCCTCTCCCTCTTTGTCATTCTGCTCGGAACTCACCACAGCCCAATGCCCGATTTCTGCCTCAGTCTACGGTTAGGCTTAGGGCTAGGATTAGGGTTATGCTTAGGGTTAGGGTTCACAAAACCACAAAGCCAGGAGCTCCAGGGATACTCACCATGCAAAAGGCAGGCCAAGTTGAGCGTAGCACATCCAAATCCCCTCTCCCTCTTCGTCATTCTGCTCGGAACTCACCACAGCCCAATGCCCGATTTCTGCCTCAGTCTAGGGTTAGGCTTAGGGCTAGGGTTAGGGTTATGCCTAGGGTTAGGGTTCACAAAACCACAAAGCCAGGAGCTTCAGGGATACTCACCATGCAAAAGGCAGGCCAAGTTGAGCGTAGCACATCCAAATCCTTGCTCCCTCTTTGTCATTCTGCTCGGAACTCACCACAGCCCCATGCCCGATTTCTGCCTCAGTCTAGGGTTAGGCTTAGGGCTAGGGTTAGGGTTATGCCTAGGGTTAGGGTTCACAAAACCACAAAGCCAGGAGCTCCAGGGATACTCCCCATGCAAAAGGCAGGCCAAGTTGAGCGCAGCACATCCAAATCCTTGCTCCCTCTTCGTCATTCTGCTCGGAACTCCCCACAGCCCAATGCCCGATTTCTGCCTCAGTCTAGGGTTAGGCTTAGGGCTAGGGTTAGGGTTATGCCTAGGGTTAGGGTTCACAAAACCACAAAGCCAGGAGCTCCAGGGACACTGATCATGCGAAAGGCAGGCCAAGTTAAGCACGGCACATCCAAAACCTTGCTCCCTCTTCTTCTTTCTGCAAGGGTTAGGGTTAGGGGCTCGGGTTAGGGTTAGGGGTTAGGGTTAGGGGTAGGGTTAGGGTTAGGGTTTTGACTAGGGTTAGGGTTCACAAAACCACAAAGCCAGGGGACCCAGGCACACTAAGCATGCAAAAGGCAGGCCAAGTTGAGCGTAGCACATCCAAATCCCCTCTCCCTCTTCGTCATTCAGCTCGGAACTCACCACAGCCCAAAGCCCGATTTCTGCCTCAGTCTAGGGTTAGGCTTAAGGCTAGGGTTAGGGTTATGCCTAGGGTTAGGGTTATGCCTAGGGTTAGGGTTCAGAAAACCACAAAGCCAGGAGCTCCAGGGATACTCACCATGCAAAAGGCAGGCCAAGTTGAGCGTAGCACATCCAAATCCCCTCTCCCTCTTCGTCATTCTGCTCGGAACTCACCACAGCCCAATGCCCGATTTCTGCCTCAGTCTAGGGTTAGGCTTAAGGCTAGGGTTAGGGTTATGCCTAGGGTTAGGGTTATGCCTAGGGTTAGGGTTCAGAAAACCACAAAGCCAGGAGCTCCAGGGATACTCACCATGCAAAAGGCAGGCCAAGTTGAGCGTAGCACATCCAAATCCCCTCTCCCTCTTCGTCATTCTGCTCGGAACTCACCACAGCCCAATGCCCGATTACTGCCTCAGTCTAGGGTTAGGCTTAGGGCTAGGGTTAGGGTTATGCCTAGGGTTAGGGTTCACAAAACCACAAAGCCAGGAGCTCCAGGGATACTCACCATGCAAAAGGCAGGCCAAGTTGAGCGTAGCACATCCAAATCCTTGCTCCCTCTTCGTCATTCTGCTCGGAACTCACCACAGCCCAATGCCCGATTACTGCCTCAGTCTAGGGTTAGGCTTAGGGCTAGGGTTAGGGTTATGCCTAGGGTTAGGGTTCACAAAACCACAAAGCCAGGAGCTCCAGGGATACTCACCATGCAAAAGGCAGGCCAAGTTGAGCGTAGCACATCCAAATCCCCTCTCCCTCTTTGTCATTCTCCTCGGAACTCCCCACAGCCCAATGCCCGATTACTGGCTCAGTCTAGGGTTAGGCTTAGGGCTAGGGTTAGGGTTATGCCTAGGGTTAGGGTTCAGAAAACCACAAAGCCAGGAGCTCCAGGGATACTCACCATGCAAAAGGCAGGCCAAGTTGAGCGTAGCACATCCAAATCCCCTCTCCCTCTTTGTCATTCTGCTCGGAACTCACCACAGCCCAATGCCCGATTTCTGCCTCAGTCTAGGGTTAGGCTTAGGGCTAGGATTAGGGTTATGCTTAGGGTTAGGGTTCAGAAAACCACAAAGCCAGGAGCTCCAGGGACACTGATCATGCGAAAGGCAGGCCAAGTTAAGCACGGCACATCCAAAACCTTGCTCCCTCTTCTTCTTTCTGCAAGGGTTAGGGTTGGGGCTCGGGTTAGTGTTAGGGGTTAGGGTTAGGGGTAGGGTTAGGGTTAGGGTTTTGACTAGGGTTAGGATTGAGAAAACGACAAAGCCTGGGGACCCACGCACACTAAGCATGCAAAAGGCAGGCCAAGTTGAGCGTAGCACATCCAAATCCCCTCTCCCTCTTCGTCATTCTGCTCGGAATTCACCACAGCCCAATGCCCGATTTCTGCCTCAGTCTAGGGTTAGGGTTAGGGCTAGGGTTAGGGTTATGCCTAGGGTTAGGGTTCACAAAACCACAAAGCCAGGAGCTCCAGGGATACTCCCCATGCAAAAGGCAGGCCAAGTTGAGCGTAGCACATCCAAATCCTTGCTCCCTCTTTGTCATTCTGCTCGGAACTCACCACAGCCCCATGCCCGATTTCTGCCTCAGTCTAGGGTTAGGCTTAGGGCTAGGGTTAGGGTTATGCCTAGGGTTAGGGTTCAGAAAACCACAAAGCCAGGAGCTCTAGGGATACTCCCCATGCAAAAGGCAGGCCAAGTTGAGCGCAGCCAATCCAAATCCTTGCTCCCTCTTCGTCATTCTGCTCGGAACTCCCCACAGCCCAATGCCCGATTTCTGCCTCAGTCTAGGGTTAGGCTTAGGGCTAGGGTTAGGGTTATGCCTAGGGTTAGGGTTCACAAAACCACAAAGCCAGGAGCTCCAGGGACACTGATCATGCGAAAGGCAGGCCAAGTTAAGCACGGCACATCCAAAACCTTGCTCCCTCTTCTTCTTTCTGCAAGGGTTAGGGTTAGGGGCTCGGGTTAGGGTTAGGGGTTAGGGTTAGGGGTAGGGTTAGGGTTAGGGTTTTGACTAGGGTTAGGGTTCACAAAACCACAAAGCCAGGGGACCCAGGCACACTAAGCATGCAAAAGGCAGGCCAAGTTGAGCGTAGCACATCCAAATCCCCTCTCCCTCTTCGTCATTCTGCTCGGAACTCACCACAGCCCAATGCCCGATTTCTGCCTCAGTCTAGGGTTAGGCTTAAGGCTAGGGTTAGGGTTATGCCTAGGGTTAGGGTTATGCCTAGGGTTAGGGTTCACAAAACCACAAAGCCAGGAGCTCCAGGGATACTCACCATGCAAAAGGCAGGCCAAGTTGAGCGTAGCACATCCAAATCCCCTCTCCCTCTTCGTCATTCTGCTCGGAACTCACCACAGCCCAATGCCCGATTACTGCCTCAGTCTAGGGTTAGGCTTAGGGCTAGGGTTAGGGTTATGCCTAGGGTTAGGGTTCACAAAACCACAAAGCCAGGAGCTCCAGGGATACTCACCATGCAAAAGGCAGGCCAAGTTGAGCGTAGCACATCCAAATCCCCTCTCCCTCTTCGTCATTCTGCTCGGAACTCACCACAGCCCAATGCCCGATTACTGCCTCAGTCTAGGGTTAGGCTTAGGGCTAGGGTTAGGGTTATGCCTAGGGTTAGGGTTCAGAAAACCACAAAGCCAGGAGCTCCAGGGATACTCACCATGCAAAAGGCAGGCCAAGTTGAGCGTAGCACATCCAAATCCCCTCTCCCTCTTCATCATTCTGCTCGGAACTCCCCACAGCCCAATGCCCGATTTCTGCCTCAGTCTAGGGTTCGGCTTGGGGCTAGGGTTAGGGTTATGCCTAGGGTTAGGGTTCAGAAAACCACAAAGCCAGGAGCTCCAGGGATACTCACCATGCAAAAGGCAGGCCAAGTTGAGCGTAGCACATCCAAATCCTTGCTCCCTCTACGTCATTCTGCTCGGAACTCACCACAGCCCAATGCCCGATTACTGCCTCAGTCTAGGGTTAGGCTTAGGGCTAGGGTTAGGGTTATGCCTAGGGTTAGGGTTCACAAAACCACAAAGCCAGGAGCTCCAGGGATACTCACCATGCAAAAGGCAGGCCAAGTTGAGCGTAGCACATCCAAATCCCCTCTCCCTCTTCGTCATTCTGCTCGGAACTCACCACAGCCCAATGCCCGATTTCTGCCTCAGTCTAGGGTTAGGCTTAGGGCTAGGGTTAGGGTTATGCCTAGGGTTAGGGTTCACAAAACCACAAAGCCAGGAGCTCCAGGGATACTCCCCATGCAAAAGGCAGGCCAAGTTGAGCGTAGCACATCCAAATCCTTGCTCCCTCTTTGTCATTCTGCTCGGAACTCACCACAGCCCCATGCCCGATTTCTGCCTCAGTCTAGGGTTAGGCTTAGGGCTAGGGTTAGGGTTATGCCTAGGGTTAGGGTTCAGAAAACCACAAAGCCAGGAGCTCTAGGGATACTCCCCATGCAAAAGGCAGGCCAAGTTGAGCGCAGCCAATCCAAATCCTTGCTCCCTCTTCGTCATTCTGCTCGGAACTCCCCAAGGCCCAATGCCCGATTTCTGCCTCAGTCTAGGGTTAGGCTTAGGGCTAGGGTTAGGGTTATGCCTAGGGTTAGGGTTCACAAAACCACAATGCCAGGAGCTCCAGGGACACTGATCATGCGAAAGGCAGGCCAAGTTAAGCACGGCACATCCAAAACCTTGCTCCCTCTTCTTCTTTCTGCAAGGGTTAGGGTTAGGGGCTCGGGTTAGTGTTAGGGGTTAGGGTTAGGGGTAGGGTTAGGGTTAGGGTTTTGACTAGGGTTAGGGTTCACAAAACCACAAAGCCAGGGGACCCAGGCACACTAAGCATGCAAAAGGCAGGCCAAGTTGAGCGTAGCACATCCAAATCCCCTCTCCCTCTTCGTCATTCTGCTCGGAACTCACCACAGCCCAATGCCCGATTTCTGCCTCAGTCTAGGGTTAGGCTTAAGGCTAGGGTTAGGGTTATGCCTAGGGTTAGGGTTATGCCTAGGGTTAGGGTTCAGAAAACCACAAAGCCAGGAGCTCCAGGGATACTCACCATGCAAAAGGCAGGCCAAGTTGAGCGTAGCACATCCAAATCCCCTCTCCCTCTTCGTCATTCTGCTCGGAACTCACCACAGCCCAATGCCCGATTACTGCCTCAGTCTAGGGTTAGGCTTAGGGCTAGGGTTAGGGTTATGCCTAGGGTTAGGGTTCAGAAAACCACAAAGCCAGGAGCTCCAGGGATACTCACCATGCAAAAGGCAGGCCAAGTTGAGCGTAGCACATCCAAATCCCCTCTCCCTCTTCGTCATTCTGCTCGGAACTCACCACAGCCCAATGCCCGATTACTGGCTCAGTCTAGGGTTAGGCTTAGGGCTAGGGTTAGGGTTATGCCTAGGGTTAGGGTTCACAAAACCACAAAGCCAGGAGCTCCAGGGATACTCACCATGCAAAAGGCAGGCCAAGTTGAGCGTAGCACATCCAAATCCCCTCTCCCTCTTTGTCATTCTCCTCGGAACTCCCCACAGCCCAATGCCCGATTTCTGCCTCAGTCTAGGGTTCGGCTTGGGGCTAGGGTTAGGGTTATGCCTAGGGTTAGGGTTCAGAAAACCACAAAGCCAGGAGCTCCAGGGATACTCCCCATGCAAAAGGCAGGCCAAGTTGAGCGTAGCACATCCAAATCCCCTCTCCCTCTTTGTCATTCTGCTCGGAACTCACCACAGCCCAATGCCCGATTTCTGCCTCAGTCTAGGGTTAGGCTTAGGGCTAGGATTAGGGTTATGCTTAGGGTTAGGGTTCAGAAAACCACAAAGCCAGGAGCTCCAGGGATACTCCCCATGCAAAAGGCAGGCCAAGTTGAGCGTAGCACATCCAAATCCCCTCTCCCTCTACGTCATTCTGCTCGGAACTCACCACAGCCCAATGCCCGATTACTGCCTCAGTCTAGGGTTAGGCTTAGGGCTAGGGTTAGGGTTATGCCTAGGGTTAGGGTTCACAAAACCACAAAGCCAGGAGCTCCAGGGATACTCACCATGCAAAAGGCAGGCCAAGTTGAGCGTAGCACATCCAAATCCTTGCTCCCTCTACGTCATTCTGCTCGGAACTCACCACAGCCCAATGCCCGATTACTGCCTCAGTCTAGGGTTAGGCTTAGGGCTAGGGTTAGGGTTATGCCTAGGGTTAGGGTTCACAAAACCACAAAGCCAGGAGCTCCAGGGATACTCACCATGCAAAAGGCAGGCCAAGTTGAGCGTAGCACATCCAAATCCCCTCTCCCTCTTCGTCATTCTGCTCGGAACTCACCACAGCCCAATGCCCGATTTCTGCCTCAGTCTAGGGTTAGGCTTAGGGCTAGGGTTAGGGTTATGCCTAGGGTTAGGGTTCACAAAACCACAAAGCCAGGAGCTCCAGGGATACTCCCCATGCAAAAGGCAGGCCAAGTTGAGCGTAGCACATCCAAATCCTTGCTCCCTCTACGTCATTCTGCTCGGAACTCACCACAGCCCCATGCCCGATTTCTGCCTCAGTCTAGGGTTCGGCTTGGGGCTAGGGTTAGGGTTATGCCTAGGGTTAGGGTTCAGAAAACCACAAAGCCAGGAGCTCCAGGGATACTCCCCATGCAAAAGGCAGGCCAAGTTGAGCGTAGCACATCCAAATCCTTGCTCCCTCTACGTCATTCTGCTCGGAACTCACCACAGCCCAATGCCCGATTACTGCCTCAGTCTAGGGTTAGGCTTAGGGCTAGGGTTAGGGTTATGCCTAGGGTTAGGGTTCACAAAACCACAAAGCCAGGAGCTCCAGGGATACTCACCATGCAAAAGGCAGGCCAAGTTGAGCGTAGCACATCCAAATCCCCTCTCCCTCTTTGTCATTCTCCTCGGAACTCACCACAGCCCAATGCCCGATTACTGCCTCAGTCTAGGGTTAGGCTTAGGGCTAGGGTTAGGGTTATGCCTAGGGTTAGGGTTCAGAAAACCACAAAGCCAGGAGCTCCAGGGATACTCACCATGCAAAAGGCAGGCCAAGTTGAGCGTAGCACATCCAAATCCCCTCTCCCTCTTTGTCATTCTCCTCGGAACTCCCCACAGCCCAATGCCCGATTACTGGCTCAGTCTAGGGTTAGGCTTAGGGCTAGGGTTAGGGTTATGCCTAGGGTTAGGGTTCAGAAAACCACAAAGCCAGGAGCTCCAGGGATACTCACCATGCAAAAGGCAGGCCAAGTTGAGCGTAGCACATCCAAATCCCCTCTCCCTCTTTGTCATTCTGCTCGGAACTCACCACAGCCCAATGCCCGATTTCTGCCTCAGTCTAGGGTTAGGCTTAGGGCTAGGATTAGGGTTATGCTTAGGGTTAGGGTTCAGAAAACCACAAAGCCAGGAGCTCCAGGGATACTCACCATGCAAAAGGCAGGCCAAGTTGAGCGTAGCACATCCAAATCCCCTCTCCCTCTTCGTCATTCTGCTCGGAACTCCCCACAGCCCAAAGCCCGATTTCTGCCTCAGTCTAGGGTTCGGCTTGGGGCTAGGGTTAGGGTTATGCCTAGGGTTAGGGTTCACAAAACCACAAAGCCAGGAGCTCCAGGGATACTCCCCATGCAAAAGGCAGGCCAAGTTGAGCGTAGCACATCCAAATCCCCTCTCCCTCTTCCTCATTCTGCTCGGAACTCACCACAGCCCCATGCCCGATTTCTGCCTCAGTCTAGGGTTAGGTTTAGGGCTAGGGTTAGGGTTATGCCTAGGGTTAGGGTTCACAAAACCACAAAGCCAGGAGCTCCAGGGATACTCCCCATGCAAAAGGCAGGCCAAGTTGAGCGTAGCACATCCAAATCCTTGCTCCCTCTTCGTCATTCTGCTCGGAACTCCCCACAGCCCAATGCCCGATTACTGGCTCAGTCTAGGGTTAGGCTTAGGGCTAGGGTTAGGGTTATGCCTAGGGTTAGGGTTCTCAAAACCACAAAGCCAGGAGCTCCAGGGACACTGATCATGCGAAAGGCAGGCCAAGTTAAGCACGGCACATCCAAAACCTTGCTCCCTCTTCTTCTTTCTGCAAGGGTTAGGGTTGGGGCTCGGGTTAGTGTTAGGGGTTAGGGTTAGGGGTAGGGTTAGGGTTAGGGTTTTGACTAGGGTTAGGATTGAGAAAACGACAAAGCCAGGGGACCCACGCACACTAAGCATGCAAAAGGCAGGCCAAGTTGAGCGTAGCACATCCAAATCCCCTCTCCCTCTTCGTCATTCTGCTCGGAATTCACCACAGCCCAATGCCCGATTTCTGCCTCAGTCTAGGGTTAGGCTTAGGGCTAGGGTTAGGGTTATGCCTAGGGTTAGGGTTCACAAAACCACAAAGCCAGGAGCTCCAGGGATACTCCCCATGCAAAAGGCAGGCCAAGTTGAGCGTAGCACATCCAAATCCTTGCTCCCTCTTTGTCATTCTGCTCGGAACTCACCACTGCCCCATGCCCGATTTCTGCCTCAGTCTAGGGTTAGGCTTAGGGCTAGGGTTAGGGTTATGCCTAGGGTTAGGGTTCAGAAAACCACAAAGCCAGGAGCTCTAGGGATACTCCCCATGCAAAAGGCAGGCCAAGTTGAGCGCAGCCAATCCAAATCCTTGCTCCCTCTTCGTCATTCTGCTCGGAACTCCCCACAGCCCAATGCCCGATTTCTGCCTCAGTCTAGGGTTAGGCTTAGGGCTAGGGTTAGGGTTATGCCTAGGGTTAGGGTTCACAAAACCACAAAGCCAGGAGCTCCAGGGACACTGATCATGCGAAAGGCAGGCCAAGTTAAGCACGGCACATCCAAAACCTTGCTCCCTCTTCTTCTTTCTGCAAGGGTTAGGGTTAGGGGCTCGGGTTAGGGTTAGGGGTTAGGGTTAGGGGTAGGGTTAGGGTTAGGGTTTTGACTAGGGTTAGGGTTCACAAAACCACAAAGCCAGGAGCTCCAGGGATACTCACCATGCAAAAGGCAGGCCAAGTTGAGCGTAGCACATCCAAATCCCCTCTCCCTCTTCGTCATTCTGCTCGGAACTCACCACAGCCCAATGCCCGATTTCTGCCTCAGTCTAGGGTTAGGCTTAAGGCTAGGGTTAGGGTTATGCCTAGGGTTAGGGTTATGCCTAGGGTTAGGGTTCAGAAAACCACAAAGCCAGGAGCTCCAGGGATACTCACCATGCAAAAGGCAGGCCAAGTTGAGCGTAGCACATCCAAATCCCCTCTCCCTCTTCGTCATTCTGCTCGGAACTCACCACAGCCCAATGCCCGATTACTGCCTCAGTCTAGGGTTAGGCTTAGGGCTAGGGTTAGGGTTATGCCTAGGGTTAGGGTTCAGAAAACCACAAAGCCAGGAGCTCCAGGGATACTCACCATGCAAAAGGCAGGCCAAGTTGAGCGTAGCACATCCAAATCCCCTCTCCCTCTTCGTCATTCTGCTCGGAACTCACCACAGCCCAATGCCCGATTACTGCCTCAGTCTAGGGTTAGGCTTAGGGCTAGGGTTAGGGTTATGCCTAGGGTTAGGGTTCAGAAAACCACAAAGCCAGGAGCTCCAGGGATACTCACCATGCAAAAGGCAGGCCAAGTTGAGCGTAGCACATCCAAATCCCCTCTCCCTCTTCGTCATTCTGCTCGGAACTCCCCACAGCCCAATGCCCGATTTCTGCCTCAGTCTAGGGTTCGGCTTGGGGCTAGGGTTAGGGTTATGCCTAGGGTTAGGGTTCAGAAAACCACAAAGCCAGGAGCTCCAGGGATACTCACCATGCAAAAGGCAGGCCAAGTTGAGCGTAGCACATCCAAATCCTTGCTCCCTCTACGTCATTCTGCTCGGAACTCACCACAGCCCAATGCCCGATTACTGCCTCAGTCTAGGGTTAGGCTTAGGGCTAGGGTTAGGGTTATGCCTAGGGTTAGGGTTCACAAAACCACAAAGCCAGGAGCTCCAGGGATACTCACCATGCAAAAGGCAGGCCAAGTTGAGCGTAGCACATCCAAATCCCCTCTCCCTCTTCGTCATTCTGCTCGGAACTCACCACAGCCCAATGCCCGATTTCTGCCTCAGTCTAGGGTTAGGCTTAGGGCTAGGGTTAGGGTTATGCCTAGGGTTAGGGTTCACAAAACCACAAAGCCAGGAGCTCCAGGGATACTCCCCATGCAAAAGGCAGGCCAAGTTGAGCGTAGCACATCCAAATCCTTGCTCCCTCTTTGTCATTCTGCTCGGAACTCACCACAGCCCCATGCCCGATTTCTGCCTCAGTCTAGGGTTAGGCTTAGGGCTAGGGTTAGGGTTATGCCTAGGGTTAGGGTTCAGAAAACCACAAAGCCAGGAGCTCTAGGGATACTCCCCATGCAAAAGGCAGGCCAAGTTGAGCGCAGCCAATCCAAATCCTTGCTCCCTCTTCGTCATTCTGCTCGGAACTCCCCACAGCCCAATGCCCGATTACTGCCTCAGTCTAGGGTTAGGCTTAGGGCTAGGGTTAGGGTTATGCCTAGGGTTAGGGTTCACAAAACCACAAAGCCAGGAGCTCCAGGGACACTGATCATGCGAAAGGCAGGCCAAGTTAAGCACGGCACATCCAAAACCTTGCTCCCACTTCTTCTTTCTGCAAGGGTTAGGGTTAGGGGCTCGGGTTAGGGTTAGGGGTTAGGGTTAGGGGTAGGGTTAGGGTTAGGGTTTTGACTAGGGTTAGGGTTCACAAAACCACAAAGCCACGGGACCCAGGCACACTAAGCATGCAAAAGGCAGGCCAAGTTGAGCGTAGCACATCCAAATCCCCTCTCCCTCTTCGTCATTCTGCTCGGAACTCACCACAGCCCAATGCCCGATTTCTGCCTCAGTCTAGGGTTAGGCTTAAGGCTAGGGTTAGGGTTATGCCTAGGGTTAGGGTTATGCCTAGGGTTAGGGTTCAGAAAACCACAAAGCCAGGAGCTCCAGGGATACTCACCATGCAAAAGGCAGGCCAAGTTGAGCGTAGCACATCCAAATCCCCTCTCCCTCTTCGTCATTCTGCTCGGAACTCACCACAGCCCAATGCCCGATTACTGCCTCAGTCTAGGGTTAGGCTTAGGGCTAGGGTTAGGGTTATGCCTAGGGTTAGGGTTCACAAAACCACAAAGCCAGGAGCTCCAGGGATACTCACCATGCAAAAGGCAGGCCAAGTTGAGCGTAGCACATCCAAATCCCCTCTCCCTCTTCGTCATTCTGCTCGGAACTCACCACAGCCCAATGCCCGATTACTGCCTCAGTCTAGGGTTAGGCTTAGGGCTAGGGTTAGGGTTATGCCTAGGGTTAGGGTTCACAAAACCACAAAGCCAGGAGCTCCAGGGATACTCACCATGCAAAAGGCAGGCCAAGTTGAGCGTAGCACATCCAAATCCCCTCTCCCTCTTTGTCATTCTCCTCGGAACTCCCCACAGCCCAATGCCCGATTACTGGCTCAGTCTAGGGTTCGGCTTGGGGCTAGGGTTAGGGTTATGCCTAGGGTTAGGGTTCAGAAAACCACAAAGCCAGGAGCTCCAGGGATACTCCCCATGCAAAAGGCAGGCCAAGTTGAGCGTAGCACATCCAAATCCCCTCTCCCTCTTTGTCATTCTGCTCGGAACTCACCACAGCCCAATGCCCGATTTCTGCCTCAGTCTAGGGTTAGGCTTAGGGCTAGGATTAGGGTTATGCTTAGGGTTAGGGTTCAGAAAACCACAAAGCCAGGAGCTCCAGGGATACTCACCATGCAAAAGGCAGGCCAAGTTGAGCGTAGCACATCCAAATCCCCTCTCCCTCTTCGTCATTCTGCTCGGAACTCCCCACAGCCCAATGCCCGATTTCTGCCTCAGTCTAGGGTTCGGCTTGGGGCTAGGGTTAGGGTTATGCCTAGGGTTAGGGTTCACAAAACCACAAAGCCAGGAGCTCCAGGGATACTCTTCATGCAAAAGGCAGGCCAAGTTGAGCGTAGCACATCCAAATCCTTGCTCCTTCTACGTCATTCTGCTCGGAACTCACCACAGCCCAATGCCCGATTACTGCCTCAGTCTAGGGTTAGGCTTAGGGCTAGGGTTAGGGTTATGCCTAGGGTTAGGGTTCACAAAACCACAAAGCCAGGAGCTCCAGGGATACTCACCATGCAAAAGGCAGGCCAAGTTGAGCGTAGCACATCCAAATCCCCTCTCCCTCTTCGTCATTCTGCTCGGAACTCACCACAGCCCAATGCCCGATTTCTGCCTCAGTCTAGGGTTAGGCTTAGGGCTAGGGTTAGGGTTATGCCTAGGGTTAGGGTTCACAAAACCACAAAGCCAGGAGCTCCAGGGATACTCCCCATGCAAAAGGCAGGCCAAGTTGAGCGTAGCACATCCAAATCCTTGCTCCCTCTTTGTCATTCTGCTCGGAACTCACCACAGCCCCATGCCCGATTTCTGCCTCAGTCTAGGGTTAGGCTTAGGGCTAGGGTTAGGGTTATGCCTAGGGTTAGGGTTCAGAAAACCACAAAGCCAGGAGCTCTAGGGATACTCCCCATGCAAAAGGCAGGCCAAGTTGAGCGCAGCCAATCCAAATCCTTGCTCCCTCTTCGTCATTCTGCTCGGAACTCCCCACAGCCCAATGCCCGATTTCTGCCTCAGTCTAGGGTTAGGCTTAGGGCTAGGGTTAGGGTTATGCCTAGGGTTAGGGTTCACAAAACCACAAAGCCAGGAGCTCCAGGGACACTGATCATGCGAAAGGCAGGCCAAGTTAAGCACGGCACATCCAAAACCTTGCTCCCTCTTCTTCTTTCTGCAAGGGTTAGGGTTAGGGGCTCGGGTTAGGGTTAGGGGTTAGGGTTAGGGGTAGGGTTAGGGTTAGGGTTTTGACTAGGGTTAGGGTTCACAAAACCACAAAGCCAGGGGACCCAGGCACACTAAGCATGCAAAAGGCAGGCCAAGTTGAGCGTAGCACATCCAAATCCCCTCTCCCTCTTCGTCATTCTGCTCGGAACTCACCACAGCCCAATGCCCGATTTCTGCCTCAGTCTAGGGTTAGGCTTAAGGCTAGGGTTAGGGTTATGCCTAGGGTTAGGGTTATGCCTAGGGTTAGGGTTCAGAAAACCACAAAGCCAGGAGCTCCAGGGATACTCACCATGCAAAAGGCAGGCCAAGTTGAGCGTAGCACATCCAAATCCCCTCTCCCTCTTCGTCATTCTGCTCGGAACTCACCACAGCCCAATGCCCGATTACTGCCTCAGTCTAGGGTTAGGCTTAGGGCTAGGGTTAGGGTTATGCCTAGGGTTAGGGTTCACAAAACCACAAAGCCAGGAGCTCCAGGGATACTCACCATGCAAAAGGCAGGCCAAGTTGAGCGTAGCACATCCAAATCCCCTCTCCCTCTTCGTCATTCTGCTCGGAACTCACCACAGCCCAATGCCCGATTACTGCCTCAGTCTAGGGTTAGGCTTAGGGCTAGGGTTAGGGTTATGCCTAGGGTTAGGGTTCACAAAACCACAAAGCCAGGAGCTCCAGGGATACTCACCATGCAAAAGGCAGGCCAAGTTGAGCGTAGCACATCCAAATCCCCTCTCCCTCTTCGTCATTCTCCTCGGAACTCCCCACAGCCCAATGCCCGATTACTGGCTCAGTCTAGGGTTAGGCTTAGGGCTAGGGTTAGGGTTATGCCTAGGGTTAGGGTTCACAAAACCACAAAGCCAGGAGCTCCAGGGATACTCACCATGCAAAAGGCAGGCCAAGTTGAGCGTAGCACATCCAAATCCCCTCTCCCTCTTCGTCATTCTGCTCGGAACTCACCACAGCCCAATGCCCGATTTCTGCCTCAGTCTAGGGTTAGGCTTAGGGCTAGGATTAGGGTTATGCTTAGGGTTAGGGTTCAGAAAACCACAAAGCCAGGAGCTCCAGGGATACTCACCATGCAAAAGGCAGGCCAAGTTGAGCGTAGCACATCCAAATCCCCTCTCCCTCTTCGTCATTCTGCTCGGAACTCCCCACAGCCCAATGCCCGATTTCTGCCTCAGTCTAGGGTTCGGCTTGGGGCTAGGGTTAGGGTTATGCCTAGGGTTAGGGTTCACAAAACCACAAAGCCAGGAGCTCCAGGGATACTCCCCATGCAAAAGGCAGGCCAAGTTGAGCGTAGCACATCCAAATCCCCTCTCCCTCTTCCTCATTCTGCTCGGAACTCACCACAGCCCCATGCCCGATTTCTGCCTCAGTCTAGGGTTAGGTTTAGGGCTAGGGTTAGGGTTATGCCTAGGGTTAGGGTTCACAAAACCACAAAGCCAGGAGCTCCAGGGATACTCCCCATGCAAAAGGCAGGCCAAGTTGAGCGTAGCACATCCAAATCCTTGCTCCCTCTTTGTCATTCTGCTCAGAACTTCCGACAGCCCAATGCCCGATTACTGCCTCAGTCTAGGGTTAGGCTTAGGGCTAGGGTTAGGGTTATGCCTAGGGTTAGGGTTCACAAAACCACAATGCCAGGAGCTCCAGGGACACTGATCATGCGAAAGGCAGGCCAAGTTAAGCACGGCACATCCAAAACCTTGCTCCCTCTTCTTCTTTCTGCAAGGGTTAGGGTTAGGGGCTCGGGTTAGTGTTAGGGGTTAGGGTTAGGGGTAGGGTTAGGGTTAGGGTTTTGACTAGGGTTAGGATTGAGAAAACCACAAAGCCAGGGGACCCAGGCACACTAAGCATGCAAAAGGCAGGCCAAGTTGAGCGTAGCACATCCAAATCCCCTCTCCCTCTTCGTCATTCTGCTCGGAATTCACCACAGCCCAATGCCCGATTTCTGCCTCAGTCTAGGGTTAGGCTTAGGGCTAGGGTTAGGGTTATGCCTAGGGTTAGGGTTCAGAAAACCACAAAGCCAGGAGCTCCAGGGATACTCACCATGCAAAAGGCAGGCCAAGTTGAGCGTAGCACATCCAAATCCCCTCTCCCTCTTCGTCATTCTGCTCGGAACTCACCACAGCCCAATGCCCGATTTCTGCCTCAGTCTAGGGTTAGGCTTAGGGCTAGGGTTAGGGTTATGCCTAGGGTTAGGGTTCACAAAACCACAAAGCCAGGAGCTCCAGGGATACTCACCATGCAAAAGGCAGGCCAAGTTGAGCGTAGCACATCCAAATCCCCTCTCCCTCTTCGTCATTCTGCTCGGAACTCACCACAGCCCAATGCCCGATTTCTGCCTCAGTCTAGGGTTAGGCTTAGGGCTAGGGTTAGGGTTATGCCTAGGGTTAGGGTTCACAAAACCACAAAGCCAGGAGCTCCAGGGATACTCCCCATGCAAAAGGCAGGCCAAGTTGAGCGCAGCCAATCCAAATCCTTGCTCCCTCTTCGTCATTCTGCTCGGAACTCCCCACAGCCCAATGCCCGATTTCTGCCTCAGTCTAGGGTTAGGCTTAGGGCTAGGGTTAGGGTTATGCCTAGGGTTAGGGTTCAGAAAACCACAAAGCCAGGAGCTCCAGGGATACTCCCCATGCAAAAGGCAGGCCAAGTTGAGCGTAGCACATCCAAATCCTTGCTCCCTCTTTGTCATTCTGCTCAGAACTTCCGACAGCCCAATGCCAGATTACTGGCTCAGTCTAGGGTTAGGCTTAGGGCTAGGGTTAGGGTTATGCCTAGGGTTAGGGTTCACAAAACCACAAAGCCAGGAGCTCCAGGGACACTGATCATGCGAAAGGCAGGCCAAGTTAAGCACGGCACATCCAAAACCTTGCTCCCTCTTCTTCTTTCTGCAAGGGTTAGGGTTAGGGGCTCGGGTTAGTGTTAGGGGTTAGGGTTAGGGGTAGGGTTAGGGTTAGGGTTTTGACTAGGGTTAGGATTGAGAAAACCACAAAGCCAGGGGACCCAGGCACACTAAGCATGCAAAAGGCAGGCCAAGTTGAGCGTAGCACATCCAAATCCCCTCTCCCTCTTCGTCATTCTGCTCGGAATTCACCACAGCCCAATGCCCGATTTCTGCCTCAGTCTAGGGTTAGGCTTAGGGCTAGGGTTAGGGTTATGCCTAGGGTTAGGGTTCAGAAAACCACAAAGCCAGGAGCTCCAGGGATACTCCCCATGCAAAAGGCAGGCCAAGTTGAGTGTAGCACATCCAAATCCTTGCTCCCTCTTCTTCATTCTGCTCGGAACTCACCACGGCCCAATGCCCGATGTCTGCCTCAGTCTAGGGTTAGGCTTAGGGCTAGGGTTAGGGTTATGCCTAGGGTTAGGGTTCACAAAACCACAAAGCCAGGAGCTCCAGGGATACTCCCCATGCAAAAGGCAGGCCAAGTTGAGCGTAGCACATCCAAATCCCCTCTCCCTCTTCGTCATTCTGCTCGGAACTCACCACAGCCCAATGTCCGATTTCTGCCTCAGTCTAGGGTTAGGCTTAGGGCTAGGGTTAGGGTTATGCCTAGGGTTAGGGTTCACAAAACCACAAAGCCAGGAGCTCCAGGGATACTCACCATGCAAAAGGCAGGCCAAGTTGAGCGTAGCACATCCAAATCATTGCTCCCTCTTTGTCATTCTGCTCGGAACTCACCACAGCCCCATGCCCGATTTCTGCCTCAGTCTAGGGTTAGGCTTAGGGCTAGGGTTAGGGTTATGCCTAGGGTTAGGGTTCAGAAAACCACAAAGCCAGGAGCTCCAGGGATACTCACCATGCAAAAGGCAGGCCAAGTTGAGTGTAGCACATCCAAATCCCCTCTCCCTCTTCGTCATTCTGCTCGGAACTTCCCACAGCCCAATGCCAGATTACTGGCTCAGTCTAGGGTTAGGCTTAGGGCTAGGGTTAGGGTTATGCCTAGGGTTAGGGTTCACAAAACCACAAAGCCAGGAGCTCCAGGGATACTCCCCATGCAAAAGGCAGGCCAAGTTGTGCGTAGCACATCCAAATCCTTGCTCCCTCTTCTTCATTCTGCTCGGAACTCCCCACAGCCCAATGCCCGATTACTGGCTCAGTCTAGGTTTAGGCTTAGGGCTAGGGTTAGGGTTATGCCTAGGGTTAGGGTTCAGAAAACCACAAAGCCAGGAGCTCCAGGGATACTCACCATGCAAAAGGCAGGCCAAGTTGAGTGTAGCACATCCAAATCCTTGCTTCCTCTTTGTCATTCTGCTCGGAACTCCCCACAGCCCAATGCCCGATTTCTGCCTCAGTCTAGGGTTAGGCTTAGGGCTAGGGTTAGGGTTATGCCTAGGGTTAGGGTTCAGAAAACCACAAAGCCAGGAGCTCCAGGGATACTCCCCATGCAAAAGGCAGGCCAAGTTGAGCGTAGCACATCCAAATCCCCTCTCCCTCTTTGTCATTCTGCTCGGAACTCCCCACAGCCCAATGCCCGATTTCTGCCTCAGTCTACGGTTAGGCTTAGGGCTAGGATTAGGGTTATGCTTAGGGTTAGGGTTCACAAAACCACAAAGCCAGGAGCTCCAGGGATACTCACCATGCAAAAGGCAGGCCAAGTTGAGCGTAGCACATCCAAATCCCCTCTCCCTCTTCGTCATTCTGCTCGGAACTCACCACAGCCCAATGCCCGATTTCTGCCTCAGTCTAGGGTTAGGCTTAGGGCTAGGGTTAGGGTTATGCCTAGGGTTAGGGTTCACAAAACCACAAAGCCAGGAGCTCCAGGGATACTCACCATGCAAAAGGCAGGCCAAGTTGAGCGTAGCACATCCAAATCCTTGCTCCCTCTTTGTCATTCTGCTCGGAACTCACCACAGCCCCATGCCCGATTTCTGCCTCAGTCTAGGGTTAGGCTTAGGGCTAGGGTTAGGGTTATGCCTAGGGTTAGGGTTCACAAAACCACAAAGCCAGGAGCTCCAGGGATACTCCCCATGCAAAAGGCAGGCCAAGTTGAGCGCAGCACATCCAAATCCTTGCTCCCTCTTCGTCATTCTGCTCGGAACTCCCCACAGCCCAATGCCCGATTTCTGCCTCAGTCTAGGGTTAGGCTTAGGGCTAGGGTTAGGGTTATGCCTAGGGTTAGGGTTCACAAAACCACAAAGCCAGGAGCTCCAGGGACACTGATCATGCGAAAGGCAGGCCAAGTTAAGCACGGCACATCCAAAACCTTGCTCCCTCTTCTTCTTTCTGCAAGGGTTAGGGTTAGGGGCTCGGGTTAGGGTTAGGGGTTAGGGTTAGGGGTAGGGTTTTGACTAGGGTTAGGGTTCACAAAACCACAAAGCCAGGGGACCCAGGCACACTAAGCATGCAAAAGGCAGGCCAAGTTGAGCGTAGCACATCCAAATCCCCTCTCCCTCTTCGTCATTCTGCTCGGAACTCACCACAGCCCAATGCCCGATTTCTGCCTCAGTCTAGGGTTAGGCTTAAGGCTAGGGTTAGGCTTAGGGCTAGGGTTAGGGTTATGCCTAGGGTTAGGGTTCACAAAACCACAAAGCCAGGAGCTCCAGGGATACTCACCATGCAAAAGGCAGGCCAAGTTGAGCGTAGCACATCCAAATCCCCTCTCCCTCTTCGTCATTCTGCTCGGAACTCACCACAGCCCAATGCCCGATTACTGCCTCAGTCTAGGGTTAGGCTTAGGGCTAGGGTTAGGGTTATGCCTAGGGTTAGGGTTCACAAAACCACAAAGCCAGGAGCTCCAGGGATACTCACCATGCAAAAGGCAGGCCAAGTTGAGCGTAGCACATCCAAATCCCCTCTCCCTCTTCGTCATTCTGCTCGGAACTCCCCACAGCCCAATGCCCGATTACTGGCTCAGTCTAGGGTTAGGCTTAGGGCTAGGGTTAGGGTTATGCCTAGGGTTAGGGTTCAGAAAACCACAAAGCCAGGAGCTCCAGGGACACTGATCATGCGAAAGGCAGGCCAAGTTAAGCACGGCACATCCAAAACCTTGCTCCCTCTACGTCATTCTGCTCAGAACTTCCCACAGCCCAATGCCAGATTACTGGCTCAGTCTAGGGTTAGGCTTAGGGCTAGGGTTAGGGTTATGCCTAGGGTTAGGGTTCACAAAACCACAATGCCAGGAGCTCCAGGGACACTGATCATGCGAAAGGCAGGCCAAGTTAAGCACGGCACATCCAAAACCTTGCTCCCTCTTCTTCTTTCTGCAAGGGTTAGGGTTAGGGGCTCGGGTTAGTGTTAGGGGTTAGGGTTAGGGGTAGGGTTAGGGTTAGGGTTTTGACTAGGGTTAGGATTGAGAAAACCACAAAGCCAGGGGACCCAGGCACACTAAGCATGCAAAAGGCAGGCCAAGTTGAGCGTAGCACATCCAAATCCCCTCTCCCTCTTCGTCATTCTGCTCGGAATTCACCACAGCCCAATGCCCGATTTCTGCCTCAGTCTAGGGTTAGGCTTAGGGCTAGGGTTAGGGTTATGCCTAGGGTTAGGGTTCAGAAAACCACAAAGCCAGGAGCTCCAGGGATACTCACGATGCAAAAGGCAGGCCAAGTTGAGCGTAGCACATCCAAATCCCCTCTCCCTCTTCGTCATTCTGCTCGGAACTCACCACAGCCCAATGCCCGATTTCTGCCTCAGTCTAGGGTTAGGCTTAGGGCTAGGGTTAGGGTTATGCCTAGGGTTAGGGTTCACAAAACCACAAAGCCAGGAGCTCCAGGGATACTCACCATGCAAAAGGCAGGCCAAGTTGAGTGTAGCACATCCAAATCCTTGCTCCCTCTACGTCATTCTGCTCGGAACTCACCACAGCCCAATGCCCGATATCTGCCTCAGTCTAGGGTTAGGCTTAGGGCTAGGGTTAGGGTTATGCCTAGGGTTAGGGTTCACAAAACCACAAAGCCAGGAGCTCCAGGGATACTCACCATGCAAAAGGCAGGCCAAGTTGAGCGTAGCACATCCAAATCCCCTCTCCCTCTTCGTCATTCTGCTCGGAACTCACCACAGCCCCATGCTCGATTTCTGCCTCAGTCTAGGGTTAGGCTTAGGGCTAGGGTTAGGGTTATGCCTAGGGTTAGGGTTCACAAAACCACAAAGCCAGGAGCTCCAGGGATACTCCCCATGCAAAAGGCAGGCCAAGTTGAGCGCAGCCAATCCAAATCCTTGCTCCCTCTTCGTCATTCTGCTCGGAACTCCCCACAGCCCAATGCCCGATTTCTGCCTCAGTCTAGGGTTAGGCTTAGGGCTAGGGTTAGGGTTATGCCTAGGGTTAGGGTTCAGAAAACCACAAAGCCAGGAGCTCCAGGGATACTCCCCATGCAAAAGGCAGGCCAAGTTGAGCGTAGCACATCCAAATCCTTGCTCCCTCTTTGTCATTCTGCTCAGAACTTCCGACAGCCCAATGCCAGATTACTGGCTCAGTCTAGGGTTAGGCTTAGGGCTAGGGTTAGGGTTATGCCTAGGGTTAGGGTTCACAAAACCACAAAGCCAGGAGCTCCAGGGACACTGATCATGCGAAAGGCAGGCCAAGTTAAGCACGGCACATCCAAAACCTTGCTCCCTCTTCTTCTTTCTGCAAGGGTTAGGGTTAGGGGCTCGGGTTAGTGTTAGGGGTTAGGGTTAGGGGTAGGGTTAGGGTTAGGGTTTTGACTAGGGTTAGGATTGAGAAAACCACAAAGCCAGGGGACCCAGGCACACTAAGCATGCAAAAGGCAGGCCAAGTTGAGCGTAGCACATCCAAATCCCCTCTCCCTCTTCGTCATTCTGCTCGGAATTCACCACAGCCCAATGCCCGATTTCTGCCTCAGTCTAGGGTTAGGCTTAGGGCTAGGGTTAGGGTTATGCCTAGGGTTAGGGTTCAGAAAACCACAAAGCCAGGAGCTCCAGGGATACTCCCCATGCAAAAGGCAGGCCAAGTTGAGTGTAGCACATCCAAATCCTTGCTCCCTCTTCTTCATTCTGCTCGGAACTCACCACGGCCCAATGCCCGATGTCTGCCTCAGTCTAGGGTTAGGCTTAGGGCTAGGGTTAGGGTTATGCCTAGGGTTAGGGTTCACAAAACCACAAAGCCAGGAGCTCCAGGGATACTCACCATGCAAAAGGCAGGCCAAGTTGAGCGTAGCACATCCAAATCCCCTCTCCCTCTTCGTCATTCTGCTCGGAACTCACCACAGCCCAATGTCCGATTTCTGCCTCAGTCTAGGGTTAGGCTTAGGGCTAGGGTTAGGGTTATGCCTAG
The DNA here is from genome assembly GCF_965178545.1 of Coloeus monedula. NCBI lineage: Eukaryota > Metazoa > Chordata > Aves > Passeriformes > Corvidae > Coloeus > Coloeus monedula. The sequence goes on from NW_028120506.1 coordinate 71,537, forward strand.
GGTTAGGGTTCACAAAACCACAAAGCCAGGAGCTCCAGGGATACTCACCATGCAAAAGGCAGGCCAAGTTGAGCGTAGCACATCCAAATCATTGCTCCCTCTTTGTCATTCTGCTCGGAACTCACCACAGCCCCATGCCCGATTTCTGCCTCAGTCTAGGGTTAGGCTTAGGGCTAGGGTTAGGGTTATGCCTAGGGTTAGGGTTCAGAAAACCACAAAGCCAGGAGCTCCAGGGATACTCCCCATGCAAAAGGCAGGCCAAGTTGAGCGCAGCCAATCCAAATCCTTGCTCCCTCTTCGTCATTCTGCTCGGAACTCCCCACAGCCCAATGTCCGATTTCTGCCTCAGTCTAGGGTTAGGCTTAGGGCTAGGGTTAGGGTTATGCCTAGGGTTAGGGTTCAGAAAACCACAAAGCCAGGAGCTCCAGGGATACTCCCCATGCAAAAGGCAGGCCAAGTTGAGCGTAGCACATCCAAATCCCCTCTCCCTCTTCGTCATTCTGCTCGGAACTCACCACAGCCCAATGCCCGATTTCTGCCTCAGTCTAGGGTTAGGCTTAGGGCTAGGGTTAGGGTTATGCCTAGGGTTAGGGTTCACAAAACCACAAAGCCAGGAGCTCCAGGGATACTCACCATGCAAAAGGCAGGCCAAGTTGAGCGTAGCACATCCAAATCCTTGCTCCCTCTTTGTCATTCTGCTCGGAACTCACCACAGCCCCATGCCCGATTTCTGCCTCAGTCTAGGGTTAGGCTTAGGGCTAGGGTTAGGGTTATGCCTAGGGTTAGGGTTCACAAAACCACAAAGCCAGGAGCTCCAGGGATACTCCCCATGCAAAAGGCAGGCCAAGTTGAGCGCAGCCAATCCAAATCCTTGCTCCCTCTTCGTCATTCTGCTCGGAACTCCCCACAGCCCAATGCCCGATTTCTGCCTCAGTCTAGGGTTAGGCTTAGGGCTAGGGTTAGGGTTATGCCTAGGGTTAGGGTTCAGAAAACCACAAAGCCAGGAGCTCCAGGGACACTGATCATGCGAAAGGCAGGCCAAGTTAAGCACGGCACATCCAAAACCTTGCTCCCTCTTCTTCTTTCTGCAAGGGTTAGGGTTAGGGGCTCGGGTTAGGGTTAGGGGTTAGGGTTAGGGGTAGGGTTAGGGTTAGGGTTTTGACTAGGGTTAGGGTTCACAAAACCACAAAGCCAGGGGACCCAGGCACACTAAGCATGCAAAAGGCAGGCCAAGTTGAGCGTAGCACATCCAAATCCCCTCTCCCTCTTCGTCATTCTGCTCGGAACTCACCACAGCCCAATGCCCGATTTCTGCCTCAGTCTAGGGTTAGGCTTAAGGCTAGGGTTAGGGTTATGCCTAGGGTTAGGGTTATGCCTAGGGTTAGGGTTCACAAAACCACAAAGCCAGGAGCTCCAGGGATACTCACCATGCAAAAGGCAGGCCAAGTTGAGCGTAGCACATCCAAATCCTTGCTCCCTCTTCGTCATTCTGCTCGGAACTCACCACAGCCCAATGCCCGATTACTGCCTCAGTCTAGGGTTAGGCTTAGGGCTAGGGTTAGGGTTATGCCTAGGGTTAGGGTTCACAAAACCACAAAGCCAGGAGCTCCAGGGATACTCACCATGCAAAAGGCAGGCCAAGTTGAGCGTAGCACATCCAAATCCCCTCTCCCTCTTTGTCATTCTCCTCGGAACTCCCCACAGCCCAATGCCCGATTACTGGCTCAGTCTAGGGTTAGGCTTAGGGCTAGGGTTAGGGTTATGCCTAGGGTTAGGGTTCACAAAACCACAAAGCCAGGAGCTCCAGGGATACTCACCATGCAAAAGGCAGGCCAAGTTGAGCGTAGCACATCCAAATCCCCTCTCCCTCTTTGTCATTCTGCTCGGAACTCACCACAGCCCAATGCCCGATTTCTGCCTCAGTCTAGGGTTAGGCTTAGGGCTAGGATTAGGGTTATGCTTAGGGTTAGGGTTCAGAAAACCACAAAGCCAGGAGCTCCAGGGATACTCACCATGCAAAAGGCAGGCCAAGTTGAGCGTAGCACATCCAAATCCCCTCTCCCTCTTCGTCATTCTGCTCGGAACTCCCCACAGCCCAATGCCCGATTTCTGCCTCAGTCTAGGGTTCGGCTTGGGGCTAGGGTTAGGGTTATGCCTAGGGTTAGGGTTCACAAAACCACAAAGCCAGGAGCTCCAGGGATACTCCCCATGCAAAAGGCAGGCCAAGTTGAGCGTAGCACATCCAAATCCTTGCTCCCTCTTCCTCATTCTGCTCGGAACTCACCACAGCCCCATGCCCGATTTCTGCCTCAGTCTAGGGTTAGGCTTAGGGCTAGGGTTAGGGTTATGCCTAGGGTTAGGGTTCACAAAACCACAAAGCCAGGAGCTCCAGGGATACTCCCCATGCAAAAGGCAGGCCAAGTTGAGCGTAGCACATCCAAATCCTTGCTCCCTCTTTGTCATTCTGCTCGGAACTCACCACAGCCCCATGCCCGATTTCTGCCTCAGTCTAGGGTTAGGCTTAGGGCTAGGGTTAGGGTTATGCCTAGGGTTAGGGTTCACAAAACCACAAAGCCAGGAGCTCTAGGGATACTCCCCATGCAAAAGGCAGGCCAAGTTGAGCGCAGCCAATCCAAATCCTTGCTCCCTCTTCGTCATTCTGCTCGGAACTCCCCACAGCCCAATGCCCGATTTCTGCCTCAGTCTAGGGTTAGGCTTAGGGCTAGGGTTAGGGTTATGCCTAGGGTTAGGGTTCACAAAACCACAAAGCCAGGAGCTCCAGGGACACTGATCATGCGAAAGGCAGGCCAAGTTAAGCACGGCACATCCAAAACCTTGCTCCCTCTTCTTCTTTCTGCAAGGGTTAGGGTTAGGGGCTCGGGTTAGGGTTAGGGGTTAGGGTTAGGGGTAGGGTTAGGGTTAGGGTTTTGACTAGGGTTAGGGTTCACAAAACCACAAAGCCAGGGGACCCAGGCACACTAAGCATGCAAAAGGCAGGCCAAGTTGAGCGTAGCACATCCAAATCCCCTCTCCCTCTTCGTCATTCTGCTCGGAACTCACCACAGCCCAATGCCCGATTTCTGCCTCAGTCTAGGGTTAGGCTTAAGGCTAGGGTTAGGGTTATGCCTAGGGTTAGGGTTATGCCTAGGGTTAGGGTTCACAAAACCACAAAGCCAGGAGCTCCAGGGATACTCACCATGCAAAAGGCAGGCCAAGTTGAGCGTAGCACATCCAAATCCCCTCTCCCTCTTCGTCATTCTGCTCGGAACTCACCACAGCCCAATGCCCGATTACTGCCTCAGTCTAGGGTTAGGCTTAGGGCTAGGGTTAGGGTTATGCCTAGGGTTAGGGTTCACAAAACCACAAAGCCAGGAGCTCCAGGGATACTCACCATGCAAAAGGCAGGCCAAGTTGAGCGTAGCACATCCAAATCCCCTCTCCCTCTTCGTCATTCTGCTCGGAACTCACCACAGCCCAATGCCCGATTACTGCCTCAGTCTAGGGTTAGGCTTAGGGCTAGGGTTAGGGTTATGCCTAGGGTTAGGGTTCAGAAAACCACAAAGCCAGGAGCTCCAGGGATACTCACCATGCAAAAGGCAGGCCAAGTTGAGCGTAGCACATCCAAATCCCCTCTCCCTCTTCATCATTCTGCTCGGAACTCCCCACAGCCCAATGCCCGATTTCTGCCTCAGTCTAGGGTTCGGCTTGGGGCTAGGGTTAGGGTTATGCCTAGGGTTAGGGTTCAGAAAACCACAAAGCCAGGAGCTCCAGGGATACTCACCATGCAAAAGGCAGGCCAAGTTGAGCGTAGCACATCCAAATCCTTGCTCCCTCTACGTCATTCTGCTCGGAACTCACCACAGCCCAATGCCCGATTACTGCCTCAGTCTAGGGTTAGGCTTAGGGCTAGGGTTAGGGTTATGCCTAGGGTTAGGGTTCACAAAACCACAAAGCCAGGAGCTCCAGGGATACTCACCATGCAAAAGGCAGGCCAAGTTGAGCGTAGCACATCCAAATCCCCTCTCCCTCTTCGTCATTCTGCTCGGAACTCACCACAGCCCAATGCCCGATTTCTGCCTCAGTCTAGGGTTAGGCTTAGGGCTAGGGTTAGGGTTATGCCTAGGGTTAGGGTTCACAAAACCACAAAGCCAGGAGCTCCAGGGATACTCCCCATGCAAAAGGCAGGCCAAGTTGAGCGTAGCACATCCAAATCCTTGCTCCCTCTTTGTCATTCTGCTCGGAACTCACCACAGCCCCATGCCCGATTTCTGCCTCAGTCTAGGGTTAGGCTTAGGGCTAGGGTTAGGGTTATGCCTAGGGTTAGGGTTCAGAAAACCACAAAGCCAGGAGCTCTAGGGATACTCCCCATGCAAAAGGCAGGCCAAGTTGAGCGCAGCCAATCCAAATCCTTGCTCCCTCTTCGTCATTCTGCTCGGAACTCCCCAAGGCCCAATGCCCGATTTCTGCCTCAGTCTAGGGTTAGGCTTAGGGCTAGGGTTAGGGTTATGCCTAGGGTTAGGGTTCACAAAACCACAAAGCCAGGAGCTCCAGGGACACTGATCATGCGAAAGGCAGGCCAAGTTAAGCACGGCACATCCAAAACCTTGCTCCCTCTTCTTCTTTCTGCAAGGGTTAGGGTTAGGGGCTCGGGTTAGGGTTAGGGGTTAGGGTTAGGGGTAGGGTTAGGGTTAGGGTTTTGACTAGGGTTAGGGTTCACAAAACCACAAAGCCAGGGGACCCAGGCACACTAAGCATGCAAAAGGCAGGCCAAGTTGAGCGTAGCACATCCAAATCCCCTCTCCCTCTTCGTCATTCTGCTCGGAACTCACCACAGCCCAATGCCCGATTTCTGCCTCAGTCTAGGGTTAGGCTTAAGGCTAGGGTTAGGGTTATGCCTAGGGTTAGGGTTATGCCTAGGGTTAGGGTTCAGAAAACCACAAAGCCAGGAGCTCCAGGGATACTCACCATGCAAAAGGCAGGCCAAGTTGAGCGTAGCACATCCAAATCCCCTCTCCCTCTTCGTCATTCTGCTCGGAACTCACCACAGCCCAATGCCCGATTACTGCCTCAGTCTAGGGTTAGGCTTAGGGCTAGGGTTAGGGTTATGCCTAGGGTTAGGGTTCACAAAACCACAAAGCCAGGAGCTCCAGGGATACTCACCATGCAAAAGGCAGGCCAAGTTGAGCGTAGCACATCCAAATCCCCTCTCCCTCTTCGTCATTCTGCTCGGAACTCACCACAGCCCAATGCCCGATTACTGGCTCAGTCTAGGGTTAGGCTTAGGGCTAGGGTTAGGGTTATGCCTAGGGTTAGGGTTCACAAAACCACAAAGCCAGGAGCTCCAGGGATACTCACCATGCAAAAGGCAGGCCAAGTTGAGCGTAGCACATCCAAATCCCCTCTCCCTCTTTGTCATTCTCCTCGGAACTCCCCACAGCCCAATGCCCGATTACTGGCTCAGTCTAGGGTTCGGCTTGGGGCTAGGGTTAGGGTTATGCCTAGGGTTAGGGTTCAGAAAACCACAAAGCCAGGAGCTCCAGGGATACTCCCCATGCAAAAGGCAGGCCAAGTTGAGCGTAGCACATCCAAATCCCCTCTCCCTCTTTGTCATTCTGCTCGGAACTCACCACAGCCCAATGCCCGATTTCTGCCTCAGTCTAGGGTTAGGCTTAGGGCTAGGATTAGGGTTATGCTTAGGGTTAGGGTTCAGAAAACCACAAAGCCAGGAGCTCCAGGGATACTCACCATGCAAAAGGCAGGCCAAGTTGAGCGTAGCACATCCAAATCCCCTCTCCCTCTTCGTCATTCTGCTCGGAACTCCCCACAGCCCAATGCCCGATTTCTGCCTCAGTCTAGGGTTCGGCTTGGGGCTAGGGTTAGGGTTATGCCTAGGGTTAGGGTTCAGAAAACCACAAAGCCAGGAGCTCCAGGGATACTCACCATGCAAAAGGCAGGCCAAGTTGAGCGTAGCACATCCAAATCCCCTCTCCCTCTACGTCATTCTGCTCGGAACTCACCACAGCCCAATGCCCGATTACTGCCTCAGTCTAGGGTTAGGCTTAGGGCTAGGGTTAGGGTTATGCCTAGGGTTAGGGTTCACAAAACCACAAAGCCAGGAGCTCCAGGGATACTCACCATGCAAAAGGCAGGCCAAGTTGAGCGTAGCACATCCAAATCCTTGCTCCCTCTACGTCATTCTGCTCGGAACTCACCACAGCCCAATGCCCGATTACTGCCTCAGTCTAGGGTTAGGCTTAGGGCTAGGGTTAGGGTTATGCCTAGGGTTAGGGTTCACAAAACCACAAAGCCAGGAGCTCCAGGGATACTCACCATGCAAAAGGCAGGCCAAGTTGAGCGTAGTACATCCAAATCCCCTCTCCCTCTTCGTCATTCTGCTCGGAACACACCACAGCCCAATGCCCGATTTCTGCCTCAGTCTAGGGTTAGGCTTAGGGCTAGGGTTAGGGTTATGCCTAGGGTTAGGGTTCAGAAAACCACAAAGCCAGGAGCTCCAGGGATACTCACCATGCAAAAGGCAGGCCAAGTTGAGCGTAGCACATCCAAATCCTTGCTCCCTCTACGTCATTCTGCTCGGAACTCACCACAGCCCCATGCCCGATTTCTGCCTCAGTCTAGGGTTCGGCTTGGGGCTAGGGTTAGGGTTATGCCTAGGGTTAGGGTTCAGAAAACCACAAAGCCAGGAGCTCCAGGGATACTCCCCATGCAAAAGGCAGGCCAAGTTGAGCGTAGCACATCCAAATCCTTGCTCCCTCTACGTCATTCTCCTCGGAACTCACCACAGCCCAATGCCCGATTACTGCCTCAGTCTAGGGTTAGGCTTAGGGCTAGGGTTAGGGTTATGCCTAGGGTTAGGGTTCACAAAACCACAAAGCCAGGAGCTCCAGGGATACTCACCATGCAAAAGGCAGGCCAAGTTGAGCGTAGCACATCCAAATCCCCTCTCCCTCTTTGTCATTCTCCTCGGAACTCACCACAGCCCAATGCCCGATTACTGCCTCAGTCTAGGGTTAGGCTTAGGGCTAGGGTTAGGGTTATGCCTAGGGTTAGGGTTCAGAAAACCACAAAGCCAGGAGCTCCAGGGATACTCACCATGCAAAAGGCAGGCCAAGTTGAGCGTAGCACATCCAAATCCCCTCTCCCTCTTTGTCATTCTCCTCGGAACTCCCCACAGCCCAATGCCCGATTACTGGCTCAGTCTAGGGTTAGGCTTAGGGCTAGGGTTAGGGTTATGCCTAGGGTTAGGGTTCAGAAAACCACAAAGCCAGGAGCTCCAGGGATACTCACCATGCAAAAGGCAGGCCAAGTTGAGCGTAGCACATCCAAATCCCCTCTCCCTCTTTGTCATTCTGCTCGGAACTCCCCACAGCCCAAAGCCCGATTTCTGCCTCAGTCTAGGGTTCGGCTTGGGGCTAGGGTTAGGGTTATGCCTAGGGTTAGGGTTCACAAAACCACAAAGCCAGGAGCTCCAGGGATACTCCCCATGCAAAAGGCAGGCCAAGTTGAGCGTAGCACATCCAAATCCCCTCTCCCTCTTCCTCATTCTGCTCGGAACTCACCACAGCCCCATGCCCGATTTCTGCCTCAGTCTAGGGTTAGGTTTAGGGCTAGGGTTAGGGTTATGCCTAGGGTTAGGGTTCAGAAAACCACAAAGCCAGGAGCTCCAGGGATACTCCCCATGCAAAAGGCAGGCCAAGTTGAGCGTAGCACATCCAAATCCTTGCTCCCTCTTCGTCATTCTGCTCGGAACTCCCCACAGCCCAATGCCCGATTACTGGCTCAGTCTAGGGTTAGGCTTAGGGCTAGGGTTAGGGTTATGCCTAGGGTTAGGGTTCTCAAAACCACAAAGCCAGGAGCTCCAGGGACACTGATCATGCGAAAGGCAGGCCAAGTTAAGCACGGCACATCCAAAACCTTGCTCCCTCTTCTTCTTTCTGCAAGGGTTAGGGTTGGGGCTCGGGTTAGTGTTAGGGGTTAGGGTTAGGGGTAGGGTTAGGGTTAGGGTTTTGACTAGGGTTAGGATTGAGAAAACGACAAAGCCAGGGGACCCACGCACACTAAGCATGCAAAAGGCAGGCCAAGTTGAGCGTAGCACATCCAAATCCCCTCTCCCTCTTCGTCATTCTGCTCGGAATTCACCACAGCCCAATGCCCGATTACTGCCTCAGTCTAGGGTTAGGCTTAGGGCTAGGGTTAGGGTTATGCCTAGGGTTAGGGTTCACAAAACCACAAAGCCAGGAGCTCCAGGGATACTCCCCATGCAAAAGGCAGGCCAAGTTGAGCGTAGCACATCCAAATCCTTGCTCCCTCTTTGTCATTCTGCTCGGAACTCACCACAGCCCCATGCCCGATTTCTGCCTCAGTCTAGGGTTAGGCTTAGGGCTAGGGTTAGGGTTATGCCTAGGGTTAGGGTTCAGAAAACCACAAAGCCAGGAGCTCTAGGGATACTCCCCATGCAAAAGGCAGGCCAAGTTGAGCGCAGCCAATCCAAATCCTTGCTCCCTCTTTGTCATTCTGCTCGGAACTCCCCACAGCCCAATGCCCGATTTCTGCCTCAGTCTAGGGTTAGGCTTAGGGCTAGGGTTAGGGTTATGCCTAGGGTTAGGGTTCACAAAACCACAAAGCCAGGAGCTCCAGGGACACTGATCATGCGAAAGGCAGGCCAAGTTAAGCACGGCACATCCAAAACCTTGCTCCCTCTTCTTCTTTCTGCAAGGGTTAGGGTTAGGGGCTCGGGTTAGGGTTAGGGGTTAGGGTTAGGGGTAGGGTTAGGGTTAGGGTTTTGACTAGGGTTAGGGTTCACAAAACCACAAAGCCAGGAGCTCCAGGGATACTCACCATGCAAAAGGCAGGCCAAGTTGAGCGTAGCACATCCAAATCCCCTCTCCCTCTTCGTCATTCTGCTCGGAACTCACCACAGCCCAAAGCCCGATTTCTGCCTCAGTCTAGGGTTAGGCTTAAGGCTAGGGTTAGGGTTATGCCTAGGGTTAGGGTTATGCCTAGGGTTAGGGTTCAGAAAACCACAAAGCCAGGAGCTCCAGGGATACTCACCATGCAAAAGGCAGGCCAAGTTGAGCGTAGCACATCCAAATCCCCTCTCCCTCTTCGTCATTCTGCTCGGAACTCACCACAGCCCAATGCCCGATTTCTGCCTCAGTCTAGGGTTAGGCTTAAGGCTAGGGTTAGGGTTATGCCTAGGGTTAGGGTTATGCCTAGGGTTAGGGTTCAGAAAACCACAAAGCCAGGAGCTCCAGGGATACTCACCATGCAAAAGGCAGGCCAAGTTGAGCGTAGCACATCCAAATCCCCTCTCCCTCTTCGTCATTCTGCTCGGAACTCACCACAGCCCAATGCCCGATTACTGCCTCAGTCTAGGGTTAGGCTTAGGGCTAGGGTTAGGGTTATGCCTAGGGTTAGGGTTCACAAAACCACAAAGCCAGGAGCTCCAGGGATACTCACCATGCAAAAGGCAGGCCAAGTTGAGCGTAGCACATCCAAATCCCCTCTCCCTCTTCGTCATTCTGCTCGGAACTCACCACAGCCCAATGCCCGATTACTGCCTCAGTCTAGGGTTAGGCTTAGGGCTAGGGTTAGGGTTATGCCTAGGGTTAGGGTTCACAAAACCACAAAGCCAGGAGCTCCAGGGATACTCACCATGCAAAAGGCAGGCCAAGTTGAGCGTAGCACATCCAAATCCCCTCTCCCTCTTTGTCATTCTCCTCGGAACTCCCCACAGCCCAATGCCCGATTACTGGCTCAGTCTAGGGTTCGGCTTGGGGCTAGGGTTAGGGTTATGCCTAGGGTTAGGGTTCAGAAAACCACAAAGCCAGGAGCTCCAGGGATACTCCCCATGCAAAAGGCAGGCCAAGTTGAGCGTAGCACATCCAAATCCCCTCTCCCTCTTTGTCATTCTGCTCGGAACTCACCACAGCCCAATGCCCGATTTCTGCCTCAGTCTAGGGTTAGGCTTAGGGCTAGGATTAGGGTTATGCTTAGGGTTAGGGTTCAGAAAACCACAAAGCCAGGAGCTCCAGGGATACTCACCATGCAAAAGGCAGGCCAAGTTGAGCGTAGCACATCCAAATCCCCTCTCCCTCTTCGTCATTCTGCTCGGAACTCCCCACAGCCCAATGCCCGATTTCTGCCTCAGTCTAGGGTTCGGCTTGGGGCTAGGGTTAGGGTTATGCCTAGGGTTAGGGTTCACAAAACCACAAAGCCAGGAGCTCCAGGGATACTCTTCATGCAAAAGGCAGGCCAAGTTGAGCGTAGCACATCCAAATCCTTGCTCCCTCTACGTCATTCTGCTCGGAACTCACCACAGCCCAATGCCCGATTACTGCCTCAGTCTAGGGTTAGGCTTAGGGCTAGGGTTAGGGTTATGCCTAGGGTTAGGGTTCACAAAACCACAAAGCCAGGAGCTCCAGGGATACTCACCATGCAAAAGGCAGGCCAAGTTGAGCGTAGCACATCCAAATCCCCTCTCCCTCTTCGTCATTCTGCTCGGAACTCACCACAGCCCAATGCCCGATTTCTGCCTCAGTCTAGGGTTAGGCTTAGGGCTAGGGTTAGGGTTATGCCTAGGGTTAGGGTTCAGAAAACCACAAAGCCAGGAGCTCCAGGGATACTCCCCATGCAAAAGGCAGGCCAAGTTGAGCGTAGCACATCCAAATCCTTGCTCCCTCTTTGTCATTCTGCTCGGAACTCACCACAGCCCCATGCCCGATTTCTGCCTCAGTCTAGGGTTAGGCTTAGGGCTAGGGTTAGGGTTATGCCTAGGGTTAGGGTTCAGAAAACCACAAAGCCAGGAGCTCTAGGGATACTCCCCATGCAAAAGGCAGGCCAAGTTGAGCGCAGCCAATCCAAATCCTTGCTCCCTCTTCGTCATTCTGCTCGGAACTCCCCACAGCCCAATGCCCGATTTCTGCCTCAGTCTAGGGTTAGGCTTAGGGCTAGGGTTAGGGTTATGCCTAGGGTTAGGGTTCACAAAACCACAAAGCCAGGAGCTCCAGGGACACTGATCATGCGAAAGGCAGGCCAAGTTAAGCACGGCACATCCAAAACCTTGCTCCCTCTTCTTCTTTCTGCAAGGGTTAGGGTTAGGGGCTCGGGTTAGGGTTAGGGGTTAGGGTTAGGGGTAGGGTTAGGGTTAGGGTTTTGACTAGGGTTAGGGTTCACAAAACCACAAAGCCAGGGGACCCAGGCACACTAAGCATGCAAAAGGCAGGCCAAGTTGAGCGTAGCACATCCAAATCCCCTCTCCCTCTTCGTCATTCTGCTCGGAACTCACCACAGCCCAATGCCCGATTTCTGCCTCAGTCTAGGGTTAGGCTTAAGGCTAGGGTTAGGGTTATGCCTAGGGTTAGGGTTATGCCTAGGGTTAGGGTTCAGAAAACCACAAAGCCAGGAGCTCCAGGGATACTCACCATGCAAAAGGCAGGCCAAGTTGAGCGTAGCACATCCAAATCCCCTCTCCCTCTTCGTCATTCTGCTCGGAACTCACCACAGCCCAATGCCCGATTACTGCCTCAGTCTAGGGTTAGGCTTAGGGCTAGGGTTAGGGTTATGCCTAGGGTTAGGGTTCACAAAACCACAAAGCCAGGAGCTCCAGGGATACTCACCATGCAAAAGGCAGGCCAAGTTGAGCGTAGCACATCCAAATCCCCTCTCCCTCTTCGTCATTCTGCTCGGAACTCACCACAGCCCAATGCCCGATTACTGCCTCAGTCTAGGGTTAGGCTTAGGGCTAGGGTTAGGGTTATGCCTAGGGTTAGGGTTCACAAAACCACAAAGCCAGGAGCTCCAGGGATACTCACCATGCAAAAGGCAGGCCAAGTTGAGCGTAGCACATCCAAATCCCCTCTCCCTCTTCGTCATTCTCCTCGGAACTCCCCACAGCCCAATGCCCGATTACTGGCTCAGTCTAGGGTTAGGCTTAGGGCTAGGGTTAGGGTTATGCCTAGGGTTAGGGTTCACAAAACCACAAAGCCAGGAGCTCCAGGGATACTCACCATGCAAAAGGCAGGCCAAGTTGAGCGTAGCACATCCAAATCCCCTCTCCCTCTTCGTCATTCTGCTCGGAACTCACCACAGCCCAATGCCCGATTTCTGCCTCAGTCTAGGGTTAGGCTTAGGGCTAGGATTAGGGTTATGCTTAGGGTTAGGGTTCACAAAACCACAAAGCCAGGAGCTCCAGGGATACTCACCATGCAAAAGGCAGGCCAAGTTGAGCGTAGCACATCCAAATCCCCTCTCCCTCTTCGTCATTCTGCTCGGAACTCCCCACAGCCCAATGCCCGATTTCTGCCTCAGTCTAGGGTTCGGCTTAGGGCTAGGGTTAGGGTTATGCCTAGGGTTAGGGTTCACAAAACCACAAAGCCAGGAGCTCCAGGGATACTCCCCATGCAAAAGGCAGGCCAAGTTGAGCGTAGCACATCCAAATCCCCTCTCCCTCTTCCTCATTCTGCTCGGAACTCACCACAGCCCCATGCCCGATTTCTGCCTCAGTCTAGGGTTAGGTTTAGGGCTAGGGTTAGGGTTATGCCTAGGGTTAGGGTTCACAAAACCACAAAGCCAGGAGCTCCAGGGATACTCCCCATGCAAAAGGCAGGCCAAGTTGAGCGTAGCACATCCAAATCCTTGCTCCCTCTTCGTCATTCTGCTCGGAACTCCCCACAGCCCAATGCCCGATTACTGCCTCAGTCTAGGGTTAGGCTTAGGGCTAGGGTTAGGGTTATGCCTAGGGTTAGGGTTCACAAAACCACAAAGCCAGGAGCTCCAGGGACACTGATCATGCGAAAGGCAGGCCAAGTTAAGCACGGCACATCCAAAACCTTGCTCCCTCTTCTTCTTTCTGCAAGGGTTAGGGTTAGGGGCTCGGGTTAGTGTTAGGGGTTAGGGTTAGGGGTAGGGTTAGGGTTAGGGTTTTGACTAGGGTTAGGATTGAGAAAACGACAAAGCCAGGGGACCCAGGCACACTAAGCATGCAAAAGGCAGGCCAAGTTGAGCGTAGCACATCCAAATCCCCTCTCCCTCTTCGTCATTCTGCTCGGAATTCACCACAGCCCAATGCCCGATTTCTGCCTCAGTCTAGGGTTAGGCTTAGGGCTAGGGTTAGGGTTATGCCTAGGGTTAGGGTTCACAAAACCACAAAGCCAGGAGCTCCAGGGATACTCCCCATGCAAAAGGCAGGCCAAGTTGAGCGTAGCACATCCAAATCCCCTCTCCCTCTTCTTCATTCTGCTCGGAACTCACCACAGCCCAATGCCCGATTTCTGCCTCAGTCTAGGGTTAGGCTTAGGGCTAGGGTTAGGGTTATGCCTAGGGTTAGGGTTCACAAAACCACAAAGCCAGGAGCTCCAGGGATACTCCCCATGCAAAAGGCAGGCCAAGTTGAGCGTAGCACATCCAAATCCCCTCTCCCTCTTTGTCATTCTGCTCGGAACTCACCACAGCCCAATGCCCGATTTCTGCCTCAGTCTAGGGTTCGGCTTAGGGCTAGGGTTAGGGTTATGCCTAGGGTTAGGGTTCACAAAACCACAAAGCCAGGAGCTCCAGAGATACTCCCCATGCAAAAGGCAGGCCAAGTTGAGCGTAGCACATCCAAATCCTTGCTCCCTCTTTGTCATTCTGCTCGGAACTCACCACAGCCCAATGCCCGATTACTGCCTCAGTCTAGGGTTAAGCTTAGGGCTAGGGTTAGGGTTATGCCTAGGGTTAGGGTTCACAAAACCACAAAGCCAGGAGCTCCAGGGATACTCACCATGCAAAAGGCAGGCCAAGTTGAGCGTAGCACATCCAAATCCTTGCTCCCTCTACGTCATTCTGCTCGGAACTCACCACAGCCCAATGCCCGATTACTGCCTCAGTCTAGGGTTAGGCTTAGGGCTAGGGTTAGGGTTATGCCTAGGGTTAGGGTTCACAAAACCACAAAGCCAGGAGCTCCAGGGATACTCACCATGCAAAAGGCAGGCCAAGTTGAGCGTAGCACATCCAAATCCCCTCTCCCTCTTCGTCATTCTGCTCGGAACTCACCACAGCCCAATGCCCGATTTCTGCCTCAGTCTAGGGTTAGGCTTAGGGCTAGGGTTAGGGTTATGCCTAGGGTTAGGGTTCACAAAACCACAAAGCCAGGAGCTCCAGGGATACTCCCCATGCAAAAGGCAGGCCAAGTTGAGCGTAGCACATCCAAATCCTTGCTCCCTCTTTGTCATTCTGCTCGGAACTCACCACAGCCCCATGCCCGATTTCTGCCTCAGTCTAGGGTTAGGCTTAGGGCTAGGGTTAGGGTTATGCCTAGGGTTAGGGTTCACAAAACCACAAAGCCAGGAGCTCTAGGGATACTCCCCATGCAAAAGGCAGGCCAAGTTGAGCGCAGCCAATCCAAATCCTTGCTCCCTCTTCGTCATTCTGCTCGGAACTCCCCACAGCCCAATGCCCGATTTCTGCCTCAGTCTAGGGTTAGGCTTAGGGCTAGGGTTAGGGTTATGCCTAGGGTTAGGGTTCACAAAACCACAAAGCCAGGAGCTCCAGGGACACTGATCATGCGAAAGGCAGGCCAAGTTAAGCACGGCACATCCAAAACCTTGCTCCCTCTTCTTCTTTCTGCAAGGGTTAGGGTTAGGGGCTCGGGTTAGGGTTAGGGGTTAGGGTTAGGGGTAGGGTTAGGGTTAGGGTTTTGACTAGGGTTAGGGTTCACAAAACCACAAAGCCAGGGGACCCAGGCACACTAAGCATGCAAAAGGCAGGCCAAGTTGAGCGTAGCACATCCAAATCCCCTCTCCCTCTTCGTCATTCTGCTCGGAACTCACCACAGCCCAATGCCCGATTTCTGCCTCAGTCTAGGGTTAGGCTTAAGGCTAGGGTTAGGGTTATGCCTAGGGTTAGGGTTTTGCCTAGGGTTAGGGTTCAGAAAACCACAAAGCCAGGAGCTCCAGGGATACTCACCATGCAAAAGGCAGGCCAAGTTGAGCGTAGCACATCCAAATCCCCTCTCCCTCTTCGTCATTCTGCTCGGAACTCACCACAGCCCAATGCCCGATTACTGCCTCAGTCTAGGGTTAGGCTTAGGGCTAGGGTTAGGGTTATGCCTAGGGTTAGGGTTCACAAAACCACAAAGCCAGGAGCTCCAGGGATACTCACCATGCAAAAGGCAGGCCAAGTTGAGCGTAGCACATCCAAATCCCCTCTCCCTCTTCGTCATTCTGCTCGGAACTCACCACAGCCCAATGCCCGATTACTGCCTCAGTCTAGGGTTAGGCTTAGGGCTAGGGTTAGGGTTATGCCTAGGGTTAGGGTTCAGAAAACCACAAAGCCAGGAGCTCCAGGGATACTCACCATGCAAAAGGCAGGCCAAGTTGAGCGTAGCACATCCAAATCCCCTCTCCCTCTTTGTCATTCTCCTCGGAACTCCCCACAGCCCAATGCCCGATTACTGGCTCAGTCTAGGGTTAGGCTTAGGGCTAGGGTTAGGGTTATGCCTAGGGTTAGGGTTCACAAAACCACAAAGCCAGGAGCTCCAGGGATACTCACCATGCAAAAGGCAGGCCAAGTTGAGCGTAGCACATCCAAATCCCCTCTCCCTCTTTGTCATTCTGCTCGGAACTCACCACAGCCCAATGCCCGATTTCTGCCTCAGTCTAGGGTTAGGCTTAGGGCTAGGATTAGGGTTATGCTTAGGGTTAGGGTTCAGAAAACCACAAAGCCAGGAGCTCCAGGGATACTCACCATGCAAAAGGCAGGCCAAGTTGAGCGTAGCACATCCAAATCCCCTCTCCCTCTTCGTCATTCTGCTCGGAACTCCCCACAGCCCAATGCCCGATTTCTGCCTCAGTCTAGGGTTAGGTTTAGGGCTAGGGTTAGGGTTATGCCTAGGGTTAGGGTTCACAAAACCACAAAGCCAGGAGCTCCAGGGATACTCCCCATGCAAAAGGCAGGCCAAGTTGAGCGTAGCACATCCAAATCCTTGCTCCCTCTTCGTCATTCTGCTCGGAACTCCCCACAGCCCAATGCCCGATTACAGCCTCAGTCTAGGGTTAGGCTTAGGGCTAGGGTTAGGGTTATGCCTAGGGTTAGGGTTCACAAAACCACAATGCCAGGAGCTCCAGGGACACTGATCATGCGAAAGGCAGGCCAAGTTAAGCACGGCACATCCAAAACCTTGCTCCCTCTTCTTCTTTCTGCAAGGGTTAGGGTTAGGGGCTCGGGTTAGTGTTAGGGGTTAGGGTTAGGGGTAGGGTTAGGGTTAGGGTTTTGACTAGGGTTAGGATTGAGAAAACCACAAAGCCAGGGGACCCAGGCACACTAAGCATGCAAAAGGCAGGCCAAGTTGAGCGTAGCACATCCAAATCCCCTCTCCCTCTTCGTCATTCTGCTCGGAATTCACCACAGCCCAATGCCCGATTTCTGCCTCAGTCTAGGGTTAGGCTTAGGGCTAGGGTTAGGGTTATGCCTAGGGTTAGGGTTCACAAAACCACAAAGCCAGGAGCTCCAGGGATACTCCCCATGCAAAAGGCAGGCCAAGTTGAGCGTAGCACATCCAAATCCCCTCTCCCTCTTCGTCATTCTGCTCGGAACTCACCACAGCCCAATGCCCGATTTCTGCCTCAGTCTAGGGTTAGGCTTAGGGCTAGGGTTAGGGTTATGCCTAGGGTTAGGGTTCAGAAAACCACAAAGCCAGGAGCTCCAGGGATACTCACCATGCAAAAGGCAGGCCAAGTTGAGCGTAGCACATCCAAATCCCCTCTCCCTCTTTGTCATTCTGCTCGGAACTCACCACAGCCCAATGCCCGATTTCTGCCTCAGTCTAGGGTTCGGCTTAGGGCTAGGGTTAGGGTTATGCCTAGGGTTAGGGTTCACAAAACCACAAAGCCAGGAGCTCCAGAGATACTCCCCATGCAAAAGGCAGGCCAAGTTGAGCGTAGCACATCCAAATCCTTGCTCCCTCTTCGTCATTCTGCTCGGAACTCACCACAGCCCAATGCCCGATTTCTGCCTCAGTCTAGGGTTCGGCTTAGGGCTAGGGTTAGGGTTATGCCTAGGGTTAGGGTTCAGAAAACCACAAAGCCAGGAGCTCCAGGGATACTCACCATGCAAAAGGCAGGCCAAGTTGAGTGTAGCACATCCAAATCCCCTCTCCCTCTTCGTCATTCTGCTCGGAACTTCCCACAGCCCAATGCCCGATTACTGGCTCAGTCTAGGGTTAGGCTTAGGGCTAGGGTTAGGGTTATGCCTAGGGTTAGGGTTCACAAAACCACAAAGCCAGGAGCTCCAGGGATACTCACCATGCAAAAGGCAGGCCAAGTTGAGTGTAGCACATCCAAATCCCCTCTCCCTCTTCGTCATTCTGCTCGGAACTCACCACAGCCCAATGCCAGATTACTGGCTCAGTCTAGGGTTAGGCTTAGGGCTAGGGTTAGGGTTATGCCTAGGGTTAGGGTTCACAAAACCACAAAGCCAGGAGCTCCAGGGATACCATGCAAAAGGCAGGCCAAGTTGAGCGTAGCACATCCAAATCCTTGCTCCCTCTTCTTCATTCTGCTCGGAACTCCCCACAGCCCAATGCCCGATTACTGGCTCAGTCTAGGGTTAGGCTTAGGGCTAGGGTTAGGGTTATGCCTAGGGTTAGGGTTCAGAAAACCACAAAGCCAGGAGCTCCAGGGATACTCACCATGCAAAAGGCAGGCCAAGTTGAGTGTAGCACATCCAAATCCTTGCTTCCTCTTCGTCATTCTGCTCGGAACTCCCCACAGCCCAATGCCCGATTTCTGCCTCAGTCTAGGGTTCGGCTTAGGGCTAGGGTTAGGGTTATGCCTAGGGTTAGGGTTCACAAAACCACAAAGCCAGGAGCTCCAGGGATACTCCCCATGCAAAAGGCAGGCCAAGTTGAGCGTAGCACATCCAAATCCCCTCTCCCTCTTTGTCATTCTGCTCGGAACTCACCACAGCCCAATGCCCGATTTCTGCCTCAGTCTACGGTTAGGCTTAGGGCTAGGATTAGGGTTATGCTTAGGGTTAGGGTTCAGAAAACCACAAAGCCAGGAGCTCCAGGGGTACTCACCATGCAAAAGGCAGGCCAAGTTGAGCGTAGCACATCCAAATCCCCTCTCCCTCTTCGTCATTCTGCTCGGAACTCACCACAGCCCAATGCCCGATTTCTGCCTCAGTCTAGGGTTCGGCTTAGGGCTAGGGTTAGGGTTATGCCTAGGGTTAGGGTTCACAAAACCACAAAGCCAGGAGCTCCAGGGATACTCCCCATGCAAAAGGCAGGCCAAGTTGAGCGTAGCACATCCAAATCCTTGCTCCCTCTTTGTAATTCTGCTCGGAACTCACCACAGCCCAATGCCCGATTTCTGCCTCAGTCTAGGGTTAGGTTTAGGGCTAGGGTTAGGGTTATGCCTAGGGTTAGGGTTCAGAAAACCACAAAGCCAGGAGCTCCAGGGATACTCACCATGCAAAAGGCAGGCCAAGTTGAGCGTAGCACATCCAAATCCTTGCTCCCTCTTCGTCATTCTGCTCGGAACTCCCCACAGCCCAATGCCCGATTTCTGCCTCAGTCTAGGGTTAGGCTTAGGGCTAGGGTTAGGGTTATGCCTAGGGTTAGGGTTCACAAAACCACAAAGCCAGGAGCTCCAGGGATACTCCCCATGCAAAAGGCAGGCCAAGTTGAGCGTAGCACATCCAAATCCTTGCTCCCTCTTTGTCATTCTGCTCGGAACTCACCACAGCCCAATGCCCGATTACTGCCTCAGTCTAGGGTTAAGCTTAGGGCTAGGGTTAGGGTTATGCCTAGGGTTAGGGTTCACAAAACCACAAAGCCAGGAGCTCCAGGGATACTCACCATGCAAAAGGCAGGCCAAGTTGAGCGTAGCACATCCAAATCCTTGCTCCCTCTACGTCATTCTGCTCGGAACTCACCACAGCCCAATGCCCGATTACTGCCTCAGTCTAGGGTTAGGCTTAGGGCTAGGGTTAGGGTTATGCCTAGGGTTAGGGTTCAGAAAACCACAAAGCCAGGAGCTCCAGGGATACTCACCATGCAAAAGGCAGGCCAAGTTGAGCGTAGCACAT